>NC_052161.1:86405533-86523539 GCF_902713615.1 Scyliorhinus canicula
GTAGGGGTCCACCGAACTTGAGGGTCAGGCTTCAGAGGTTGCACTGGAAATCCAGTCCTAACAAGAGAGGAGCGCAGAGATGGGGGAGGACATAGAGTTTAAAGTTGGCGTACTCGGTGCCCTGTATCGCGAGGTTCGCGACACTGTACCCCCGGATCTGCATTGAATGTGATCCAGAAGCAAGCGAGATTGTTTGGGATGTGGGGAAATCTGGAGAGAGCAGAACCTCACCGTGTCCAGATGGATGAAGCTCTCCGTGCTCCCAGAGTCAAACAGACAGTGCATTTCGCACCCATGAACCCGGACGGTCATCATGGAGTTCTTGAGGTGCTTGGGTCGTGACTGCGAGGTCGAGAGTGACAGCGCCAAGCTGCGGGTAGCCGGTGTGGTCGGTGGTAGCGGGATGGTCCCAAGATGCCGGCCAAGATGGTGGCCCCCATCGGTCGCATGTGTCGGGCGGCATTGAAGATGGCGGCCCCCATGAGTCGCACATGGCAGGCTGGGTTGAAGATGGCGGCCAAGTTGGCGGCCCCCATGAATCGCACGTGTCGGGCAGAGTTAAAGATGGCGGCCCCCACAGATAGCACGAGGCGGATGACGCGTCAGAAGGGGGCGGTACCGGCAGGCATGCAGCCATGCTGTTGGGTCTGCGGGCCTGTGAGTCGGGCCTGCGATTTTGGAACTTTGAGTCGGGTCAAGCAGACTTTGGCAAAATGTCCTTTCTTGCCGCAATCGCTGCAGGTCGCATTCTGAGCTGGGCAACGCTGCCTGAGGTGCTGGTTCTGACCGCAGAAATAGCAGGGCGGCCCTCCGGGTTGGGCGGGCAGCCACGCGGCACATGGGACACCCTCGGGTCGGGTGATGGTCGCGCCTCCGGCGCCCACGAGGAAATTGCGTCGTCGGAGGGGAAAGCGTTTAGGCTCTGGAAGGCTACCTCTAAGTAGGTGGATAGTTTTACCGTTTCTTCTAGGTAGAGGGCGCCCTTTTCGAGCAGGCGCTGTCTGACATAGTTGGACCGGACTCCAGCCACATAGGTGTCCCAGATGACGAGTTCCATATGCTGCGAGGCCGTGACGTCCTTGTAGTTACAGTTTCGAGCAAGTACCCTCAGGTCGCGCAGATATTCCTGCAGTGATTCCCCGGGGCGTTGACGACGTGTGGTGAGGAGATGCCGCGCGAACACTTCGATCACCGGCCTCACATAATGTCTTCTCAGGATTGCGACCGCGTCTGCGTACGTGGTCACGTCTTCGATTAGTACTGAGATTCTGCGGCTCACCCAGATGTGGAGGAGACTCAGCTTCTGTGCCTCGGTGACGGCGGGCGAGGAGGAGGCAGCGAGGTAGGCCTCAAAGCAGCGGAGCCAATGTGAGAAGATTCCTTTGGCTTCAGCTGCCTGTGGGTCGAGTTCCAGTCGATCGGGTTTGAGGGTGGCTTCCATTGCGATATCGTTGCTTATTAAATTGATGCGACCATCAATTCACACGAGATGCTTAGTAGAAGTGAACAGTGGTTTTAATAAGCTAGATCTGTGCCTGCCTGCGACTGCTCTGTACTGAGTGCCGCCTACAGGCTGCACATCTATATACCACCCCCGAGGGGGCGGAGCCACAGGCGGAGGCCACAAGGGCATCAACATAATCCAGTACAATACAGTGGTGAATTGTAGTAGCAATACGTTCGCCACATGGAGTCTGCACATTCTCCCCGTGCCTGCGTGGTTTCCTCCGGGTGCTCCGGTTTCCTCCCACAGTCCAAAGATGTGCAGGTTAGGTGGATTGGCCACGATAAATTGCCCTTAGTGACCAAAAAGGTTGAGTGGGGTTACTGGGATAGAGTGGAGGTGTGGGCTTGGGTAGGCTGCTCTTTCCAAGGGCCGGTGCAAACTCGATGGGCCAAATGGCCTCCTTCTACATTGTAAATTTGATGAATTACGCTCCTGTATTATCTTTTATTACACTTCTCTCTGTGTCTTGATATACTACGGAGTGTAATATGTGTTACTCAAACCGCGGTTAGTGATGAGGTCTTCTGAATCTCGATGAAGAAGACTCAAACTCGTCCAGTAGTAACAAAAGGTTTATTGAGTAACTATAACAATAATTGCATGAGTTCTTTACTTTAACTTTGATACTAATGGTAAGGTTGACAAGATCTAACTACAGTAACTATACATAACTCCGCTAGTCATCTGGACTAATCTGCTATTTCCCTGATCACAGTACACCCAAAAAAGCGAGAGAGACCCAATGTGGTTGCCTTTATACCCCTGTTGGTCCGGCCCTCTAGTAATCATCTGGTACTACTGATTACACATTAACCCCTTCTGCACATGCACATATGGAGATCACGACAAAGGCTAGGGGGTCTGCCCCTCTCTCTGTAAGGAGCTCTGGCTGACCTGATACCCTGAACACTGCCACTTTCAGGCATGGCTCCACTCTCACTCCCACAACCATGACATTGCCTCAAAGAAGGCTGTCCAGAACCCGACAAGCCTGGGGCAGGCCCCGAATATATGGGTGTGCATGTTTGGCCGGGCCTCCCTGGCCCGGTGAAATGTTACCTCAGTGTCCAAAAAGGTTAGGTGGTGTTACTGGGTTACGGGGATAGGGTGGAGGCGTGGGACTTAAATAGGGTGCTCTTTCCAAGGACCAGTGCAGACTCGATGGGCCGAATGGCCTCTTTCTGCACTGCAAATTCTATGATTCTACATGGCTCCCATCTGCAATAACCCTTACCTGAACCGAACTACCCAGTACCTCCTACAAATATTCCCATTCTACCCAATCAAAGGCCTCCTCCGTGTCCATAGCGACTGCCACCTCCGTCCCTCCAAGGGCATCATTTTTTTTTTACAAACATTTTCTATTAAGGTATTTATGGTTTTATGACAATAAAAGATACAAATACAAATGTAAACACATCCCTCCATCTCCCACTGTTCCTGTCCAATCGAGACCAAAACTAGCCTAACTCCCCCCTTACTCCCTAACCTCCCCCTTATTGTATCTGCTAACAGTTTAATTTTCCCCGAAGAAGTTGATAAACGGCTGCCACCTCCTGACGAACCCTAACGTTGATCCTCGCAGAGCGAACTTCATTTTCTCAAGCCTGAGAAACCCGGCCATGTCACTAACCCATATCCCCGATTTCGGGGGCTTTGAGTCTCCCCATGCCAATCATATCTGCCTCTGGGCTCCCAAGGAGGCAAAGACCAAGATGTCAGCCTCTCTTGCCCCCTGGACTCCCGGGTCTTTCGACACTCCTGAAATCGCCACCTCTGGATTCGGTGCCACCCTCGTTTCTCGTACCGTGGACATGACATCCGCAAATCACTGCCTGAATCCCCCAAGCTTCAGACGTGCCCAGACCTTGTGGACATGATTTGTGGGCCCTCCTGCACACCTCATACACCTATCCTGCACCCCAAAAAACCTGCTCATCCGGGCCACCGTCACATGTGCCCAGTGAACCACCTTGAATTGTATCAGGGGCTGAGCCTGGCACACGGGCAGCACGGTAGCATTGTGGATAGCACAATCGCTTCACAGGGTCCCAGGTTCAATTCCGGCTTGGGTCACTGTCTGTGCGGAATCTGCACATCCTCCCCGTGTGTGCGTGGGTTTCCCCCGGGTGCTCTGGTTTCCTCCCACAGTCCAAAGATGTGCAGGTTAGGTGGATTGGCCATGCTAAATTGCCCCTTAGTGTCCAAAATTGCCCTTAGTGTTGGGTGGGGTTACTGGGTTATGGGGATAGGGTGGAGGTGTTAACCTTGGGTAGGGTGCTCTTTCCAGGAGCCGGTGCACACTCGATGGGCCGAATGGCCTCCTTCTGCACTGTAAATTCTATGTAATAATGATGAGGACGTGTTGATTCTGCTCAGGGCATCCTCCCACAGAGCCGCCTCTAACTCCCCTCCCAGCTCATCTTCCCATTTACGCTTTAACTCATCCATCTGGGTTTCCTCCCATTACTAAGTTCTTTATAGATTTCCGATACATTCCCTATGCCCATTCCCATCCTAGAGACTACCTTATCCTGTATCCCCTGCGATGGTAGAAGCGGAAAGGTCGAAACCTGCCTTTGCACAAAATCCCTCAGCTACAGATACCGAAACCCATTCCCTCCCGGCAATTCAAACTCCTCTTCCAGATCCTCCAAACAGGGAAAACTGCCATCAATAGACAGATCCCCCAGCCTCTCACTCCCTGTTCGTTCCCACCTCCGAAACCCCTCATCCATCCTCCCCGGTACAAACTGGTGATTACCACAAACTGGAGCCCACACCGACGCACCGTCCACTCCCAAAAGCTTCCGCCACTGCCCCAGACTCTCAGAGCCGCCACTACCACCGGTCTTGCAGAGTACCGGGCCGGCGAGAACGGCAGAGGAGCCGTTACCAATGCCCCCAAACTTGTACCCTTACATGAGGCCGTCTCCACCCGCTTCCACACCGACCCCTTCTCCACTACCCACTTCCTAATCACGGCTATATTTGCCGTCCAGTAGTAATTCCTAAAGTTCGGCAGTGCCAGCCCCCCCCCCCCCCCCCCCCCCCCCCCCCACCACACACACACACCCCCGGCACCACTGTCTTTTCTCGCAGGGTTTTACCCGCCGACACAAACAGAAATTTCACCCTATTTACCCGCTTAAAAAAGGCCTTTGGTATCAAATTATAGAGGCATTGGAAAACAAACAAAAATCTGGGGAGGACTGTCATTTTTACAGTCTGTACCCACCCCCGCCAGTGACAACGGGAGCATGTCCCACCTCCGGAAATCCTCCTTCATTTGCTCAACTAACTGGGACAGATTTGATTTTTGTAGCTGCTCCCATCCCTGTGCCACCTGAATTCGCAAGTAGCAAAAACTCACTCCCACCACTTTGAACGGCTGCTCCCCCAGCCTCCTCTCCTGCCACCTCGCCTCCTCTCCTGCCCCCTCACCTCCTCTCCTGCCCACTCGCCTCCTCTCCTGCCCCCTCGCCTCCTCTCCTGCCCCCTCGCCTCCTCTCCTGCCCCCTCGCCTCCTCTCCTGCTCCCCCAGCCTCCTCTCCTGCCACCACGCCTCCTCTCCTGTCCCCTCGCCTCCTCTCCTGCCCCCTCGCCTCCTCTCCTGCTCCCCCAGCCTCCTCTCCTGCCCCCTCGCCTCCTCTCCTGCCCCCTCGCCTCCTCTCCTGCCACCTCGCCTCCTCTCCTGCCACCTCGCCTCCTCTCCTGCCCCCTCACCTCCTCTCCTGCCCCCTCACCTCCTCTCCTGCCCCCTCACCTCCTCTCCTGCCCCCTCGCCTGGATCACAAAAACCTCACTCTTACCCATATTCAATTTGTACCCCGAGAACCGGCCAAATTCCCCTAATATCCACATAACCTATCCCATCCCCCCTATACGGGTCAGAAATATACAGGAGTAGGTTGTCTGCGTACAGCGAGACCCTGTGATCCAACTCCCCCCCCCACCGGGCTAGCCCCTTCCTGTCCTTCGACGCTCTCAGCGCCATCGCCGATGGTTCTATAGCCAAGGCAAACAACAGTGGGGAGAGGGGACATCCTTGCCTCGTCCCCCGATGCAGTCTAAAGTAGTTTGAGTTCACCCAGTTTGTCTGCACACTTGCCACCGGTGCCTGGTACAGCAACCGAACCCAGTCAACAAAGCCCTGCCCAAACCCAAACCGTCCCAGGACCTCCCATGGATAATTCCACTCCATCCGGTCAAAGGCCTTCTCCGTATCCATGGTGACCACCCTCCCACCCTCTCCCTCGGAGGGCATCATGGTCACATTCAGGAGCCTTCAAACTTTGGCCGTTACCTTGCCTGCCTTTGACAAACCCCACCTGGTCTTCCCCTATCACCCCCGGAACACGGACCTGTATCCTCGAGGCTAGAATTTTGGCCAGCGATTTGGCATCAACATTCAGTAAGGAGATTGGTCTGTATGACCCGCATTGGTCTGGGTCCTTCTCCTACTTCAGGATCAATGAGATTGAAGCCTGTGACATTGTTGGGGGGGAAGGGCACCTCACTCCCTTGCTTCATTAAATGCTCTTTCCAGCAGCAGGCCCACCATCCCAGAAAACTTCTTATAAAATTCCAGTTCGGTAACCATCTGGTCCCGGGGCCTTCCCCGACTGCATGTCCTCCAATCCCTCTGCTACTTATACAATCCCGATCGGGGCTCCCAACCCTTCCTTCACCTTCGGAAACTTCTACCCTTCCAAAAACTGCCTCATCCCCTCCACCCCAGCTGGGGTCTCCAACTCATACAGCCGACTGTAAAACTCCCTGAACACCCCGTTCACCCCCCCGCTGGGTCCAAGACCGTATTCCCTCCTCTGTCCTTTACTCTTCCTGTCTCCCTCATCCTTAGCTGGTGTGCCAGCACCATACTCATATACCGACCCCCTCGCCTTCCTCAACTGCCCCACCGCCTTCCCTGTGGATATCAGACCAAACTCCATCTGCAGCATCTGCCGCTCCTTCAACAGTCCCGCCTCCGGGGCTTGAGAATACCTTCTGTCCATCCGGAGTATCTCCCTAACCAGCCTATCCATCTCTGCCTGCTTCACCTTCTCCCTATGAGCCCGTATCAAAATTAGCTCCCCCCTAACCACTGCCTTCAGCGCCTCCCACACTGTCGCTGCCGAAACCTCCCCTGTGTCATTGATCTCCAAATAATTCTGGATGGCCTCCCCCACCCGTCCGCACATTCGCTCATTCGCTAACAGTCCTGCATCCAATCTCCATTGCAGGCTGACCCCCCTCCTTGCTCACCCGTAAATCCACCCAGTGTGGGGCATGGTCCGACACAACAATCACCGAATACTCGGCATCTACCACCCCCGCCAGCAAAGCCCTGTTCAAAATGAAAACAGTACGGTACACTTTGTGAACATGGGAGAAAAAGAAAACTCCTTCGCTCTTGACCATGCGAACCTCCGCGGATCTACTCAACCCCCCAACCCCCCCCCCCCCCCCCCCCCCCCTCCCCCCATCTGTTCCATAAACCCCTTTAGTTCCTTGAACTCTACCGATCCAACCTCAGATCAATGACCGCATTAAAGTCCAACGCCATGATCAGCCTATGTAAGTCCAGGTCCGGGATCTTCCCTTACACCCGACACGTAAACTCCGCGTTGTCCCAATTTGGTGCTTAGATATTCAATAATACCACCGGCATCCGCTCCAGCTTCCCACTCGCCATAGCATACCTACTCCCTGAGTCTGCCACTATATTCCATACCTCAAATGACACCTGCTTATTGATCAAGATCGCAACCCCTCTAGTTTTAGAGTCTAGCCCTGAATGAAATACCTGCCCTTCCTCAGCCTAGTCTGATCCACTACCCTCAGGTGTGTCTCCTGCAGCATTGCCACGTCAACCTTCAGCCTCTTCAGATGCGAGATCACACGAGCCCTCTTTGTGGTGATGTGCATCACTGTAAATACACAAGGGGTTAATGTAAATACACGTAAACTAGCGAGACACTAGAGTGAGCACCAGAGACATTACACACAGACATTCAACCAATAGGCCAGTAAGATAGGACACGACCAATGGGCATTCACGATACACACAGAGGTGACACTACCACAGGGGAGGCATTACACCAATCCATATAAAAGGACACAGCCACATGATCTTCTTCTTTCCAGTGGAGCCACTCAGTGTGTACACAGGGTTGATTTGAAACACATCACACCCACCACCTGGATTGTAGCAGACTGGTTCGTCAGTCTGAGTAACTATAGCAGGATTAACAGGAGAGTCAAATCCAAGTAGGAGAATCGTTAACAGTTTAATAAATGTGTTAAAGCTATTTCCAAGTCTGAACCTTCGTTTGTCAGAGTGCACATCAGGAAGCAGCTTATGCTAAGTCAAGAGCATAACTAACACTCTTGACCGGCACACTCAGCCCTCTCACGTTCCATGTGATCAGCCTGGCCACCCCTCCCCCCCCCCCCCCCCCCGATCAACCATCACCCTTCTTAGGCCAGCCCGCATCCCGTGCCTCCTCAGGTCCGCCCTCAGGCGCCCACCGTCATTGACCTCCAGTTTGCTCCCCCCCCCTCGCCCCCCAAATCAGTAACAACAATACCAACCCCCCATATCAAACTGGTCACCTACTCGCCCCCCTCTGTGCTTCCGTGAGCTAGCCCGCCCAGCTAACCTGGTAGCCCCCGCCCATGGCGCCAAGCATCCTACCCCCCACTGATCTCCCTCCCCCCCCACTGCTCGAACATACATATGCAAAACATAACAATCCTCAACAAACACAAAGAAGGAAATTCCACCCACCATCCCCCATTATGAGCAAAGTTCACCCACGTACAAAACTGAGCAACGGCCCAAAAAAAGGTACAAAACACTACATACACAGCTCAAAAAGAAAATATATTTAGCAGCATAGGCACAGAATTACTCGTCCACAAGTTCAATGTCCCTCCTTACTTGCCAGTGCCCTGTCCTTAACAAAGTTCATTGCCTCCCCAGGCGATCTGAAATAAAGTTCTTAACCCTCATAAGTGACCCACAAACGAGCTGGGTACAACATGCCGAACTTCACCCCCTTCTTGAAGAGGGCCGTTTTAACTTTGTTGAAGCTCTCTCTTCTTTTGGCCAGTTCTGTGCCCACGTCTTGGTAAATGCACAGCTGATTATTCTCCCATTTACAGCTCCTCGTCTGCCTGGCCCATGGCCAAGATCTGTTCCTTATCCAGGAACCAGTTCATTCGTATCACCATCGCCCTCGGCTGCTCATTCATCCGTGGCTTCCTCGCAAGCGCTCTGTGCGCCCTGTCCACTTCCAAGGGTCGAGTAAATGCACCTTCCCCAGCAGCATCTTGAACATACGTGCCACATATGCCCCTGTGTCCGATCCTGCGCTGCCATCCGGGAGGCCAACGATCCTCCAATTCTGCCTACGCGACCTGTTCTCCAGATGCTCCACCTTCTTCTGCAGCCTTTTCTGGTGGTCCCTCATCAGCTCCATCTCCGCCGCCATCGCGGCTAGCTGGTCCTCATACTCAGCCACCACCTCGTCCACCTTCTGGATGGCCTGGCCCTGGGCTTCCAATCTTTGCTCCACCCGGTCAATCCCCATCTTAAATCTGGTCCAGGTACTCTTGTCTTTGCTTGGCAAAGCTCTCCTGAAGGAATTCCACCAGCTGCTCCATTGATCACTGGTTCAGCAATCCCAGTCCCTGAGCCTTCACCATATTCTCCTGTGCTACAGTCTCCACTCCCTTCTTTGCCCAACAATCTCTCTTTTGCAGACCACTTCTGGTCCATGAATACACACACTGGTGGGGAATCCTTCTCCTCTACTTCACCAGTCTCCTACTTTGCTGATCAAATCCACCATAAGTCGGGGGAAAGGGTTCCAAAGGTCCACCATAAGTGGGAGCTACCAAATAAGCGACCTCTTACTCCATGGCTGCCATTCTGAATTCAGAATTCTCCCTCTGTGTACGCGAACAGGCGCCGGAATGTGGAGACTAGGGACTTTTCACAGTAACTTGATTGCAGTGTTAATGTATGCCTACTTGTGATAATAAAAAGATGATTATTATTCTGTAGGTCCATCTGCTGTGATTGTATCATTGTTCTGAACATCATTCTGTACTTTGACATTTAGCCCGTTCACTGGTTGTGTCGGTTTCGATGAATGTAAACTTTCATATCCATCCTCCCCTCGCTGTTCAGCAACAGGTTGCTTCACTTTTAGGAGTGCTGGTCTATTCCCCCTTCAAACCTGTCCTTGCTCAGTTATCACAGTACAGGACCTTGGACCTGTTTTCTGCAATACCTTAGCACGTTTTGACCAGTCATCAGGATCCTCCACTCTCACCATGTCATTCAGTTTCAAAGGTTTCAGACTCCTGGTAGACTTGGCATAATATTCCTTTTGTTTCTTCTTCTGAGATTCCATCTGACCCCTTATCTTCTCATTCAGCCTTTGCTCGGTCTGACATGGCAGAGTTATTCATAGTTTCAGATTCATCAACATTTCTGCTGGCGATAAACTACAATTTAATGGAGATGTTCGGTAACTGAGCAGTGCTAAATATGGATCATCTGTACTGTCCATGGCCTTCTTCAGTAATTGCTTGACTATCTGAACCCCATTTCTGCTTTGCCATTTGATTGCGGTTATAATGGACTTGACGTTAATGCTTAAAATCATATTGCTGTGAAAATTCCAGCCATTCTTTACTGTGAAGCATGCTCGATTACCACTCATTACTAACTCAGCTATTCCATGCCGTGCAAATGTTCTTTTGTGTGCATGATTACACAATTTACTGATGAGCTAGATCTGTCTTGACAATGAAAGTAGGTAGACCAGATAGGTAGTTATGGCAATTTTCCAAACCATTCACTAGCCCTAAACACTCTTTTTCTATTTGTACATAAAGACATTCAGATTCTGTCATAGATCTTGAAGCATGGCACTGGTTTCCAATGACTACCATTTTCCTGTTGCAGCAATACTGCACCCAGACCATCCTTCAATGCATCTGTTGAAATCTTGGGGTAGTTTTTGTTGGATCGAGAAATGTTAATACTGATGTGGTCTTGAGACCTTTTTTTAGTCTTATGCATTCTTGTTCATACTGTTCAGTCCAAGTGATGTTCACTTTCTGCAGGATATCTCTGAGACCTGCTGTCTTTGCTGAGAGATTTGGTATGAACTTTCCAATGAAGTTGATCATGTCCAGTACTCTTAGTACTCCCTTTTAATCTGTAGGTCAAGGCATATTCAGGATGACTTGTATCTTATGGGCGGCATGGGAAGCACAATGGTTAGCACTGTTGCTTCACAGCGCCAGGAACCCAGGTTCAATTCCAGGCTTGTCTGTGCGGAGTCTGCAATTTCTCCCTGTGTCTGCGTGGGTTTCCTCCGGGTGCTCCGGTTTCCTCCCACAAGTCTAGAAAGACGTGCAGTCAGGTGAATTGGACATTCTAAATTCTCCCTCAGTGTAACGGAGTGTGGCAACGAGAGGCTTTTCATAGTAACTTCATTGCAGTGTCAATGTAAGCCTATTTGTGACACTAACAAAGATTATTATTAATGTCATCAGGTTCTATTCCTTGAGCCGGTAATCGTTCTCCGAGGAACGCTATTTATTTACACCAAACTGACATTTGGCTTTGTTGAATTTTGTAATACCCTAATTAGCCTGTCATTGTGTTCCTCTTGGGTGGAACCCCAAATGATGATGTCATCGACGTATACTCGAACATCCTGAATGCCTTCAGTAATATGTTCCATCGCTCTGTGGAATATTCCTGATGCTGAGATTATGCCAAAGGGAATATGAAGAAAGCAATATCTACCAAACGGAGTATTGAACATGCAATACTTGGTACTTTCTTCATCTAGCTTGAGCTGCCAGAATCCTTGCGAAGCATCAGATTTGCTGAAATATTTTGCACCAGATACCTCACTTGTGATCTCCTCTCTTTTAGGTATCGAATAGTGTTTCCATTTTATATTTGCATTTAAATTTTTGGGATCCATACATATTCGAAGATCATTGTATCTTTTTTTTACACATACCATCGAATTGACCCAATGTGTCGGCTCTTCAATCTTTTTTATAACGTCAAAATGTGTCATCCTGTCTAATTCAGCTTTCACACGGTCACGTAATGGTGCTGGAACTCTTCTCGGAACATATATCACTGATTGAGCATCATTGTTTAATTGAATCCTGTCAGTGAAAGGTAAAACACCAAAACCCTGGAATATTTCTGGAAAAGCCAGCACAATGGACCCCACTGATCCACTCTGTATGCTCAGTACACAGTCAGTGTTATACACTCTTCTCACCAGTTCCAGTGGTTCACACACTTCACCATCTAATAATGACTCACAATCTTCAGCTAGTATCGAGAATTTTAATTTTGTGCACTTTATCTTTTACTTGTGCGTCCAATTCACACATTCCCAATGTGTCCATTCTCTGACCATTATAGTCCTTCGAGAAGACTGGTTTGTTCAATATTTGCGGTTTTAATTGCACAGCCTTGATATCACTGATGCTTATGAGGTTTGCTCTTGCTCCTGAATCGAACATCACAGTGATAAGCAATCGATTTATCAACAAAGAAACTGTCCATTTGTCGTTTGTCACTATTCCATTATCATTTTTGTTCTTGGAGGTGAGATTTTATTCCTTTTGGCTATGTTTGCCCTGTCTTCATCTGTGTCTACATCAATGAAAATGTGCCTTCCAAGTTAATTTCTTAAATTGCATTGATTGACTTCCCTACATTAACTTTCTTGCTTGTGAAACATTGTTTTGCAAAATGTTTTTTCCCTTTGCACTTTGTGCACATTTTGCCATAAGTTGTACATTGCCTCGGTAGGTGCCAGTTTCCACATCTTTTCCATGTAATGGCTGCTTCTACCGAGCATTTAAAATGGCCGCCGCTGCGGAGTCCATGTTTAATTTCTGAGTACATCACAACAACTATGGCGCCAGCATTGCTCCCAATTTTCGCGCCAAAACTTTGTTCTTCAATGTGCTGATATGTTGCTCAGCTCGTTCACGAGCGGGGCAAATCCTAATTGTGTCTTCCAACTGAAGCTCATTCTCCTGTAAGAGAAGTTCACGCACCTTATCATCATTTACTCCAAAGACAATTTGATCCCGAATCATTGAAGATTTTAAAGCCGCGAAATTACACATTGTGCTTTCAACTTGAGGTCAGTAAGAAATCTATCAAAGGACTCGCTCATCTTCTGCATGCGTGTTCGAAATATGTATCGCTCAAAAAGTTTTATTCTTTTTCAATGTGCAATGCTCGTCAAATTTTTAGATGAGGGCATCGAAGCTTTTACTATTGTCCTCTTGTTCATATACGAAGGTGTTATAAATCTCAATCACCTGTGGGCCGGCTACCGTTAGCAACAACGCTATCTTTCTTTCATCTGGCTGCACCTGCAATCCTAGAGCTGCTACATACAGTGTAAACTGTTGTTTAAGTGTGCACCAATTGGCATCAACATTACCGGTTACACAAAGTTGTTTCGGAGTTTTTAAACTATCCACCTTCTTCTTGCACAGGTTTTGCGTTTTCAGAGATTTCCTTTGAGATTCCAGGTTTTCCTTGTCGCACTGTTTCACCAAATTTAAAGACTATGTCCTTCAAATGTTCATATTTCTGATCTTTGATCACTACTCCTGGCACCATGTTATGTTCTTGTACAGAAACAATTACTGAGTCGGTGTACTAAGAACATCTAGTTCAAGACGAGTCAGTTTTATCATAGCATAGTAAACTAGGTAGGAAACTAATGCTATCAAACTGGAACTAATACAAACATGACCAACCACGATGATCTCTCCTCCAGACTCCCACGTGTCACGTGCTATACTTACCTAACACCTACTTCTTGGAGGCTAAACATATTTACACTTACACTTGCTTCTGCATATCACTGTAGGTTGCAACGGTTTATCATAGAAATCATAGAATTTACAGTGCAGAAGGAGGCCATTCGGCCCATCGAGTCTGCACCGGCTCTCACCCAAACCCACACCTCCACCCTATCCCCATAATCCAGTAACCCCACCCGACACTAAGGGAAATTTTGGACACTAAGGGCAATTTATCATGGACAATCCACCTAACCTGCACATCTTTGGACAGTGGGAGGAAACCGGAACACCCGGAGGAAACCCACGCAGACACAGGGAGAACGTGCAGACTCCACACAGACAGTGACCCAAGCCGGGAATCGAACCTGGGACCCTGGAGCTGTGAAGCAATTGTGCTAACCACCATGCTACCGTGTTGGCCCGTTGATCTTTGCCTGCTGCTTCTGTATTTAACCTGAGATCTTTCCCTTGTGGCTGGCTGCTTTCTCAGCTGGTGGGCCAGAAGGTGGCTGGCTTTGTCTCCATGTTCGTAGAAGGTCCCCTACATCTGGCAGAGTTGGTTCACTGTTTTCCTCATGGAGAGCAGGTCAAAGTCCATTTGTAGCAATTTTTCCTCTCCGCCAGTAGCTCTACGGTTGGGGCCGTGGAATATTGCCAGTCCACCTCTAGTATGGAGTTGGTTAGCTGTTGCCTCTGTCATCGTCGTCCCAGCTCGTGCTTGTGCATAAATATGTCTGCTTCTGCCGGTGTGGTGAAGTGGTATTCCCTGCTGCCAGTGTGGTGAAGTGGTATTCCCTGCTGCCAGTGTGGTGAAGTGGTATTCCCTGCTGCCAGTGTGGTGAAGTGGTATTCCCTGCTGCCGGCATGGCGAAGTGGTATTCCCTGCTGCCAGTGCGGTGAAGTGATATTCCCCGCTGCCGGTGTGGTGAAGTGGTATTTCCTGCTGCTGGTATGGTGGTGGTATTCCCTCCTGCCGGTGTGGTGAAGTGGTTTTCCCTTCTGCCGGTGTGGTGAAGTGGTATTCCCTGCTGCCGGTGTGGTGGTGGTATTCCCTGCTGCCGGTGTGGTGAAGTGGTATTCCCTGCTGCCGGTGTGGTGGTGGTATTCCCTGCTGCCGGTGTGGTGAAGTGGTATTCCCTGCTGCCGGTGTGGCGAAGTGGTATTCCCTGCTGCCGGTGTGGTGAAGTGGTATTCCCTTCTGCCGGTGTGGTGGTGGTATTCCCTGCTGCCGGTGTGGTGAAGTGGTATTCCCTGCTGCCGGTGTGGTGAAGTGGTATTACCTGCTGCCGGTGTGGTGAAGTGGTATTCCCTGCTGCCGGTGCGGTGAAGTGGTATTCCCTGCTGCTGGTGCAGTGAAGTGGTATTCCCTGCTGCCGGTGTGGAGTGGTATTCCCTGCTGCCAGTGCGGTGAAGTGGTATTCCCTGCTGCCGGTGTGGTGGTGGTATTCCCTGCTGCCGGTATTTTGGTGGTATTCCCTGCTGCCGGTGTGGTGAAGTGGTATTCCCTTCTCCCGGTGTGGTGAAGTGGTATTCCCTGCTGCCGGTATGGTGGTGGTATTCCCTGCTGCCGGTGCGGTGAAGTGGTATTCCCTGCTGCCGGTGTGGTGGTGGTATTCCCTGCTGCCGGTGTGGTGGTGGTATTCCCTGCTGCCGGCACGGTGAAGTGGTATTCCCTGCTGCCGGTGTGGTGGAGTGGTATTCCCTGCTGCCGGTGTGGTGGTGGTATTCCCTGCTGCCAGTGCGGTGAAGTGGTATTCCCTGCTGCCGGTGTGGTGAAGTGGTATTCCCCGCTGCCGGTGTGGCGAAGTGGTATTCCCTGCTGCCGGTGTGGTGAAGTGGTATTCCCTGCTGCCGGTGTGGTGAAGTGGTATTCCCTGCTGCCGGTGTGGTGAAGTGGTATTCCCTGCTGCCAGTGCGGTGAAGTGGTATTCCCTGCTGCCGGTGTTGTGAAGTGGTATTCCCTGCTGCCGGTGTGGTGGTGGTATTCCCTGCTGCCGGTGTGGTGAAGTGGTATTCCCTTCTGCCGGTGTGGTGGTGGTATTCCCTGCTGCCGGTGTGGTGAAGTGGTATTCCCTGCTGCCGGTGTGGTGGTGGTGGTCCCTACCCTGGAAAGCCACCCAGAGTTTGGCGGAGTCCAGCATCCCAATCCGCACTTGGCTTTTGTATAGGGCCGCCTTGGCTGTGTTGAATTTTGCCAGCCGCTTGGCCAGGTTTGCCCTAATGTCCTGGTCCACACGGATCGAATGTCCCTCCCACTTACAGGACCACGGGTGTCTTGCCAAGTTTAGGATCCTTTTCCGGTCTTGGTACCGGTACAGTTTGGCAATGATGGACGTAGCTGCTCCCCGGCTTTGAGCTTTGGCCGGAGTGACCTGTGGGCTCTGACACTTCTGGGGGCTTGGTGAAGCTTTCCCCTCCCAACAAGCTTGCTCAGCATCTGGGCCATGTAATCCATAGGGTTCCTGCTCTTGGTACCCACTGGTAGGCCCCTTCCCCCTCAGCGTCCTTTCTGTCACCACCAACCTTGCCATCCCTGTCTCCAGTGAGGCGATCTGGTTACTCTGGTCAGCCGCAGCCTTCTCCAGCTCCCTGATCGTCGACTCCTGTGTCTCCAGTCGCTGCTCCACCTTTTCCAGCACCGCATGGAAGGGGACCAGCACCTCTGCTACGGCCACCTTCACCCTCGCCATCTTTTCTAATTTCAACACAGCTCTTTTTTTTAATTTAGAGTACCCAATTTTTTTTTCCAATTAAGGGGCAATTAGCGTGGCCCATCCACCTACCATGGATTGTAGGTGTGAGACCCACACAGACATGGGGGGAATGTGCAAACTCCACATGGACAGTGATCCGGGGCCGGAATGGAACCCGGGTCCTCGGCACCGTGAGGCAGCAGTGCTAACCGCTGCACCACGTGCCGCTCTGAGACATCTCTGAGCACTTGGATCTCCTGTGTTAGGAGGTCCCTCCATTCATTTATCAGAGGGTAGCCTGGCATTTGTCCCGGCAGCCCATTTGGGTGTGGCTAAATCCTCGTCGCCTCACGTCTTTGTCATTGCTTCATTCTTCCTCTCCAGCTTTTGCCAATTCTGCCGTCCTTTCGGCTCAGCCCCATCACTGGGAAATCAATGAAGCTTAATTCTTCATCACTGTATTTGTATGGCTGGTCCCAGTTCATAGAACATAGAACACTACAGCGCAGTACGGGCCCTTCGGCCCTCGATGTTGCGCCGACCTGTGAAACCATCTGAAGCCTATCTGACCTACACTATTCCATTTTCATCCATATGTCTATCCAGTGACCACTTAAATGCCCTTAAAGTTGGCGAGTCTGCTACTATTGCAGGCAGGGCGTTCCACACCCCTACTACTCTCTGAGTAAAGAAACTGCCTTTGACATCTGTCCTATATCTATCACCCCTCAATTTAAAGCTATGTCCCCTCGTGTTGGTCATCACCATCCGAGGAAAAAGACTCTCACTGTCCACCCTATCTAACCCTCTGACTAGCTTATATGTCTCTATTAAATCACCTCTCAGCCTTCGCCTCTCTAACGAAAACAACCTCAAGCCCCTGAGCCTTTCCACGTAAGACCTTCCCTCCATACCAGGCAACATCCTAGTAAATCTCCTCTGAACCCTTTCCAAAGCTTCCACATCCTTCCTATAATGTGGTGACCAGAACTGCACGCAGTACTCCAGGTGTGGCCGCACCAGAGTTATGTACAGCTGCAGCATGACTTGTGGCTCCAAAACTCAATCCCCCTGCTTATAAAGGCTAGCACACCATATGCCTTCTTAACAGCCCTATTATCCTGGGTGGCAACTTTCAGGGATTTATGTAGCTGGATGCCGATATCTCTCTGTTCATCTACACTACCAAGAATCTTGCCATTAGCCCAGTACTCTGCATTCCTGTTACTCCTTCCAAAGTGAACCACCTCACACTTTTCCACATTAAACTCCATCTGCCACCTCTCAGCCCAGCTCTGCAGCTTATCTATGTCCCTCTGTATCCTATAACATCCTTCAGCACTATCCACAACTCCACCGACCTTCGTGTCATCTGCAAATTTACTAACCCATCCTTCTACACCCTCTTCCAGGTCATTTATAAAAATGACAAACAGCAGTGGCCCCAAAACAGATCCTTGCGGTACACCACTAGTTTCTGGTTAATGGTAACCCTCAGAATGTTGATAGTGGGGTGGGATTCAGTGATGGTAATGCCATTGAATGTCATGGGGGAGATGGTTAGAACCTCTCTTGTAGGAGATGATCATTGCCTGACACATGTGCGGTGCGAATATAACTTGCCACATATCTGCCCAAGCCTGGATATTGTCCAGATCGTACTACATTTGGACATGGACTGCTTCATTATCTGAGGACAGTAAGAAGTCTTACAACACCAGATTAAAGTCCAACAGGTTTAGCTAGTGTTTGAAACAAACCTGTTGGACTTTAACCTGGTGTTGTAAGACTTCTTATTATGCTCACCCCAGTCCAACGCCGGCATCTCCACATCATCATTATCTGAGGAGTTGCAAATGGTGCTGAACATTCTGCAGTCATCCACAAACATTCCCACTTCTGAACTTATAATGGAAGGGAGGTCATTGATGGAGCAGCTGAAGATGGTTTGGCCTTAGGACACAACCCTGAGGAATTCCTGCAGTGATGTCCTGGAGCTCCAACCACCCCAACCTTCTTTTTTTGTGCCAGGTATGACTCCAACCAGCGGAGAGTTTCCCCCTGATTCCCATGATCCAGTTTAGTACAGATATATTTCATAGTCGGGATGGTGTGTATGGGACTCAAAGGTGGGAACTTGCAGGCGGTGGGTGTTCCCTATATGTGTGCTGCCCCTTTTCCTTCTCTGGTTCGAACAGAGGCTAGCACAGGTGAGAGGGGCTAAAGGGCTTGCTGTTTGGGGCTGGGCGATGCCATTCATATCTTTAACCTGACTTTCTTATGTCTCCACATCCTCCCTCACACCCCCTCCCCTCGTACAGTGACTTCCAGCTCCTCGAAACCCTCACTCGAGGGTGACAATGTAGAGCTGACCTGCCATGCTCCAGCAGGAAAGGTGAGCTGGAACGGTCCTGGAGATACCCAGAGGGACAAGAACACAGTGATGCTCAATGCAATAAGTCTGTCCCATGCGGGAGAGTGGACCTGTAATGTGGAGTTCGCCAAGGAGACGCTACACACCAGCTACGTCCTGGATATGATCGGTAGGTTCAGCAGAACAGTGTCTGGGTTGGACGATGTGAAACAGTGAGAAAGACTCACACTCACACTTACACACTCATTCTCACACACACTCAGTCACATACACACTCAGTCACATTCTCTCACACACTCTCACTCACTCACACACTAAACAGGTTCAAACACACACAATCACTCATGCTCACTCACACACTGGTTGGCAGGGGCTGGTTTAGCACATGGGCTAAATATCTGGCTTGCAATGCAGAACAATACCAGCAGCGCAGGTTCAATTCCCGTACTGGCCTCCCCAAACAGGCACTGGAATGTGGTGACTAGGGGTTTTCACAGCAAATTCATTGAAGCCTACTTGTGACAATAAGCGATTATTATTGTTATTATTATTACACTCGCGCACACACTCAGTCACATACACACTCACAGACTCACACACAGACACACACACAGACACACACAGACACTCACAGACACTCTCAGACTCACACACAGACACTCACAGACTCACACACAGACACTCACAGACTCACACACAGACACTCACAGACTCACACACAGACACTCACAGACTCATACACAGACACTCACAGACTCACACACACACACAGACTCACACACAGACTCACTCACACACAGAGACTCACACACAGACACTCACAGACTCACACACAGACACACACAGACACACACACACAGACACACACACAGACACACACACAGACAATCACAGACTCACACACAGACACTCACAGACTCACACACATACACTCACAGACTCACACACAGACACTCACAGACTCACACACAGACACTCACAGACTCACACACAGACACTCACAGACTCACACACAGACACTCACAGACTCACACACAGACTCACACACACACAGACTCACACACACACAGACTCACACACACACACAGACTCACACACACAGACTCACTCACACACACAGACTCACTCACACACACAGACTCACACACACAGACTCTCACACACACAGACTCTCACACACAGACTCTCACACACACAGACTCTCACACACACAGACTCACTCGCACACAGACTCACTCGCACACAGACTCACTCGCACACAGACTCACTCCCACACAGACTCACTCACACACACACACAGGGGCTGGTTTAGCTCACCAGGCTAAATCGCTGGCTTTTAATGCAGACCAAGCAGGCCAGCAGCACGGTTCAATTCCCGTACCAGCCTCCCCGGACACACGCCGGAATGTGGCGACTAGGGGCTTTTCACAGTAACTTCATTGAAGCCTACTCGTGACAATAAGCGATTTTCAATTTTTCATTTCAGACTCACTCACACACTCACAGACTCACTCACACACACACACACACTCATAAACACACTCTCACCCGCGCACACACTCTCACCCGCGCACACACTCTCACCCGCACACACACTCTCACCCGCGCACACACTCTCACCCGCGCACACACTTTCACCCGCGCACACACTCTCACCCGCGCACACACTCTCACCCGCGCACACACTCTCACCCGCACACACACTCTCACCCGCGCACAGACTTTCACCCGCGCACACACCCTCACCCGCGCACACACTCTCACCCGCGCACACACCCTCACCCGCGCACACACTCTCACCCACGCACACACCCTCACCCGCACACACTCTCTCACCCGCACACACACTCTCACCCGCGCACACACTCTCACCCGCACACACTCTCACCCACACACACACTCTCACCCGCACACACACACACTCTCACCCACACACACACTCTCTCACCCGCACACACACTCTCACCCGCGCACACTCTCTCACCCGCACACACACTCTCACCCGCGCACACACTCTCACCCGCACACACACACACTCTCACCCACACACACACTCTCACCCGCACACACTCTCACCCGCGCACACACTCTCACCCACACACTCTCTCACCCACACACACACACTCTCACCCACACACACACACTCTCCACCCACACACACACTCTCTCACCCGCACACACACTCTCACCCGCGCACACTCACTCACCCGCACACACACTCTCACCCGCACACACACTCTCACCCGCACACACACACACTCTCACCCACACACACACTCTCACCCGCACACACTCTCACCCGCGCACACACTCTCACCCACACACTCTCTCACCCACACACACACACTCTCACCCGCGCACATACTCTCACCCGCGCACACACTCTCACCCGCGCACACACCCTCACCCGCGCACACACACTCACCCGCACACACACACACTTTCACCCGCACACACTCTCACCCGCGCACACACTCTCACACGCGCACACACTCTCACCCACACACACTCTCTCACCCACACACGCACCCTCACCCGCACACACACCCTCACCCACACACACACTCTCACCCGCACACACTCTCACCCGCGCACACACTCTCACCCGCACACACACTCTCACCCGCGCACAGACTTTCACCCGCGCACACACCCTCACCCGCGCACACACTCTCACCCGCGCACACACCCTCACCCGCGCACACACTCTCACCCACGCACACACCCTCACCCGCACACACTCTCTCACCCGCACACACACTCTCACCCGCGCACACACTCTCACCCGCCACACTCTCACCCACACACACACTCTCACCCGCACACACACACACTCTCACCACACACACTCTCTCACCCGCCCACACACTCTCACCCGCGCACACTCTCTCACCCGCACACACACTCTCACCCGCGCACACACTCTCACCCGCACACACACACACTCTCACCCACACACACACTCTCACCCGCACACACTCTCACCCGCGCACACACTCTCACCCACACACTCTCTCACCCACACACACACACTCTCACCCACACACACACACTCTCACCCACACACACACTCTCTCACCCGCACACACACTCTCACCCGCGCACACTCACTCACCCGCACACACACTCTCACCCGCACACACACTCTCACCCGCACACACACACACTCTCACCCACACACACACTCTCACCCGCACACACTCTCACCCGCGCACACACTCTCACCCACACACTCTCTCACCCACACACACACACTCTCACCCGCGCACATACTCTCACCCGCGCACACACTCTCACCCGCGCACACACCCTCACCCGCGCACACACACTCACCCGCACACACACACACTTTCACCGCACACACACACTCTCACCCCACACACACTCTCACCCGCACACACTCTCACCCGCGCACACACTCTCACACGCGCACACACTCTCACCCACACACACTCTCTCACCCACACACGCACCCTCACCCGCACACACACCCTCACCCACACACACACTCTCACCCGCACACACTCTCACCCGCGCACACACTCTCACCCGCGCACACACTCTCACCCGCGCACACACCCTCACCCGCGCACACACTCTCACCCGCGCACACACCCTCACCCGCACACACTCTCACCCACACACACACTCTCACCCGCACACACACTCTCACCCGCACACACACTCTCACCCACACACACACACTCTCACCCGCGCACACACTCTCACCCGCGCACACACTCTCACCCGCACACACACTCTCACCCGCGCACACACCCTCACCCGCACACACTCTCACCCACACACACACTCTCACCCGCACACACACTCTCACCCGCACACACACTCTCACCCACACACACACACTCTCACCCGCGCACACACTCTCACCGCGCACACACTCTCACCCCACACCACCTCTCACCCGCGCACACACTCTCACCCACACACACACACTCTCACCCGCGCACACACTCTCACCCGCACACACACACTCTCACCCACACACACACACTCTCACCCGCGCACACACTCTCACCCGCACACACACTCTCTCACCCACACACACACTCTCTCACCCCACACACACTCTCTCACCCGCGCACACACTCTCACCCGCACACACACTCTCTCACCCACACACACTCTCTCACCCCACACACACACTCTCTCACCCGCACACACACTCTCACCCACACACACTCTCTCACCCGCGCACACACTCTCACCCGCGCACACACTCTCACCCGCACACACACTCTCTCACCCCACACACACACTCTCACCCGCACACACACTCTCTCACCCACACACACACTCTCACCCGCGCACACACTCTGACCCGCACACACACTCTCACCCGCGCACACACTCTCACCCACACACACACTCTCACCCACACACACTCTCACCCACACACACACTCTCACCCACACACACACTCACCCGCGCACACACTCTCTCACCCACACACACACTCTCTCACCCACACACACACACTCTCACCCACACACACACTCTCACCCACACACACACTTTCACCCGCTCACACACTCTCACCCACACACACACTCTCACCCCACACACACACTCTCACCCACACACACTCTCTCACCCGCACACACACTCTCACCCACACACACACTCTCTCACCCGCACACACACTCTCACCCACACACACACTCTCACCCACACACACTCTCTCACCCACACACACACTCTCACCCACACACACTCTCTCACCCACACACACTCTCTCACCCCACACACTCTCTCACCCCACACACACTCTCTCACCCACACACACTCTCTCACCCACACACACACTCTCACCCACACACACTCTCTCACCCACACACACTCTCTCACCCACACACACACTCTCACCCACACACACACTCTCACACACACACACACTCTCACCCGCACACACACACTCTCACCCGCGCACACACCCTCACCCGCGCACACAACCTCACCCGCGCACACACTTTCACCCACACACACACTCTCACCCGCGCACACACTCTCACCCGCGCACACACCCTCACCCGCGCACACACTCTCACCCGCGCACACAACCTCACCCGCGCACACAACCTCACCCGCGCACACACTCTCACCTGCACACACACTCTCACCCGCGCACACACTCTCTCACCCGCACACACACTCTCACCCGCACACACACTCTCACCCGCACACACACTCTCACCCGCACACACACTCTCACCCGCGCACACACTCTCACCGGCCACACACCCTCACCCGCGCACACACACTCTCACCCGCACACACACTCTCACCCGCACACACACTCTCACCCGCACACACACTCTCACCCGCACACACACTCTCACCCGCGCACACACCCTCACCCGCGCACACACTCTCACCCGCACACACTCTCACCCACACACACACCCTCACCCGCACACACACTCTCACCCGCACACACACTCTCACCCGCGCACACACTCTCACCCACACACACACCCTCACCCGCACACACACTCTCACCCGCACACACTCTCTCACCCGCGCACACACTCTCACCCACACACACACTCTCACCCGCGCACACACTCTCACCCGCACACACTCTCTCACCCGCGCACACACTCTCACCCGCGCACACACTCTCACCCGCGCACACACTCTCACCCGCGCACACACTCTCACCCGCACACACACTCTCACCCGCACACACACTCTCACCCCACACACACACCCTCACCCGCACACACACTCTCACCCGCACACACTCTCTCACCCGCACACACACTCTCACCCGCACACACACTCTCACCCGCACACACTCTCTCACCCACACACACACCCTCACCCGCACACACACTCTCACCCGCACACACTCTCTCACCCGCACACACACTCTCACCCGCACTCTCACCCACGCACACACTCTCACCCGCACACACACTCTCACCCGCACACACTCTCTCACCCGCACACACACTCTCACCCACACACACACACTCTCACCCGCACACACACTCTCTCACCCGCGCACACACTCTCTCACCCGCACACACACTCTCTCACCCCGCACACACTCTCTCACCCACACACACACTCTCACCCGCGCACACACTCTCACCCGCGCACACACTCTCTCACCCGCACACACACTCTCTCACCCGCACACACTCTCTCACCCCACCCGCACACACACTCTCTCACCCACACACACACACTCTCTCACCCCACACACTCTCACCCCGCACACACACTCTCTCACCCGCGCACACACTCTCTCACCCGCACACACTCTCTCACCCCCACACACACTCTCTCCCCCGCGCACACACTCTCTCACCCGCGCACACACTCTCTCACCCGCACACACCTCTCTCACCCACACACACTCTCACCCCACACACACTCTCTCACCCGCACACACACTCTCTCACCCACACACACACTCTCACCCGCGCACACACTCTCACCCGCGCACACACTCTCACCCGCACACACGCTCTCACCCACGCACACACTCTCACCCGCACACACACTCTCACCCGCGCACACACTCTCACCCGCACACACACTCTCACCCGCGCACACACCCTCACCCGCGCACTCACTCTCACCCGCGCACACACTCTCACCCCGCGCACACACCCTCACCCGCGCACACACTCTCACCCGCACACACTCTCACCCGCGCACACTCTCTCACCCGCGCACACACCCTCACCCGCACACACACTCTCACCCGCACACACACTCTATCCCGCGCACACACTCTCACCCGCACACACACTCTCACCCGCACACACTCTCACCCGCACACACACTCTCTCACCCGCACACACACTCTCACCCGCGCACACACTCTCACCCGCGCACACACCCCTCACCCGCGCACACACCCTCACCCGCACACACACTCTCACCCGCACACACACTCTCACCCGCGCACACACTCTCACCCCCCCCACCGCGCACACACTCTCTACCCGCAACACACACTCGCACCCGCGCACACACTCTCTCACCCACACACACACTCTCACCCGCACACACACTCTCACCCACACACACACTCTCCCCCGCACACACACTCTCACCCACACACACACTCTCACGCGCACACACACTCTCACCCACACACACACTCTCACCCGCACACACTCTCTCACCCACACACACACTCTCACCCGCACCACACACTCTCACCCGCACACACACTCTCACCCGCACACACACACCCCTCACCCGCGCACACACTCTCACCCGCGCACACACCCTCACCCGCGCACACACTCTCACCCACACACACACTCTCACCCGCACACACCCCTCACCCGCGCACACACTCTCACCCACACACACTCTCACCCGCACACACTCTCACCCGCACACACCACTCTCACCCGCACACACACTCTCACCCGCACACACACTCTCACCCGCACACACACTCTCACCCGCACACACACTCTCACCCGCTCACACTCTCACCCGCACACACTCTCACCCGCTCACACTCTCACCCGCTTACACACTCTCACCCGCACACACACTCTCAACCCACACACTCTCACCCGCACACACACTCTCACCCGCACACACACTCTCACCCGCGCACACACTCTCACCCGCGCACACACTCTCACCCGCGCACACACCCTCACCCGCACACACTCTCTCACCCGCACACACACTCTCACCCGCACACACACTCTCACCCACACACACACTCTCACCCGCACACACTCTCTCACCCACACACACTCTCTCACCCACACACACACTCTCACCCGCACACACTCTCTCACCCACACACACTCTCTCACCCGCACACACACTCTCACCCGCGCACACACTCTCACCCACACACACTCTCACCCGCACACACACTCTCACCCGCGCACACACTCTCTCACCCGCGCACACACTCTCACCCGCGCACACTCTCTCTCACCCGCACACACACTCTCACCCGCGCACACACTCTCACCCACACACACACTCTCACCCGCGCACACACTCTCACCCGCGCACACACTCTCACCCGCGCACACTCTCACCCGCGCACACACTCTCACCCGCACACACTCTCTCACCCGCGCACACACTCTCACCCGCACACACTCTCTCACCCGCACACACTCTCTCACCCACACACACACTCTCACCCGCACACACTCTCACCCCACACACACACTCTCACCCGCGCACACACTCTCACCCGCACACACTCTCACCCGCGCACACACTCTCTCACCCACACACACACTCTCACCCACACACACACTCTCTCACCCACACACACACTCTCACCCGCGCACACACTCTCACCCGCACTCACGCTCTCACCCGCACACACTCTCTCACCCACACACACACTCTCACCCGCACACACTCTCTCACCCGCGCACACACTCTCACCCGCACACACACACTCTCACCCGCACACACACACTCTCACCCGCGCACACACTCTCACCCGCACACACACTCTCACCCGCACACACACTCTCACCCGCGCACACACCCTCACCCGCGCACACACTCTCACCCCGCGCACACTCTCTCTCACCCGCAGACACACACTCTCACCCGCACACACACTCTCACCCGCACACACACTCTCACCCGCACACACACTCTCACCCGCACACACACTCTCACCCGCGCACACACTCTCTCACCCGCGCACACACTCTCTCACCCGCGCACACACTCTCTCACCCGCACACACACTCTCTCACCCGCACACACACTCTCACCCGCACACACACTCTCACCCGCACACACACTCTCACCCGCACACACACTCTCACCCGCACACACACTCTCACCCGCGCACACACTCTCACCCGCGCACACACTCTCACCCGCACACACACTCTCACCCGCACACACACTCTCACCCGCACACACACACTCTCACCCGCGCACACACTCTCACCCGCGCACACACTCTCACCCGCCAACACACCCTCACCCGCGCACACACACTCTCACCCGCGCACACACTCTCACCCACACACACACTCTCACCCGCACACACACTCTCACCCGCGCACACACCCTCACCCGCGCACACACACTCTCACCCACACACACACTCTCACCCGCGCACACACTCTCTCACCCGCGCACACTCTCTCTTACCCGCACACACACTCTCACCCGCACACACACTCTCACCCGCGCACACACTCTCTCACCCGCACACACACTCTCTCACCCGCGCACACACTCTCTCACCCGCACACACACTCTCACCCGCACACACACTCTCACCCGCACACACACTCTCACCCGCGCACACACTCTCACCCGCACACACACTCTCACCCGCGCACACACCCTCACACGCGCACTCACTCTCACCCGCGCACACACTCTCACCCGCGCACACACCCTCACCCGCGCACACACTCTCACCCGCACACACTCTCACCCGCGCACACTCTCTCACCCGCGCACACACCCTCACCCGCACACACACTCTCACCCGCACACACACTCTCACCCGCACACACACTCTCTCACCCGCACACACTCTCTCACCCGCACACACACTCTCACCCGCACACACACTCTCACCCGCACACACACTCTCACCCGCGCACACACTCTCTCACCCGCACACACACTCTCACCCGCGCACACACTCTCTCACCCACACACACACTCTCACCCGCACACACACTCTCACCCACACACACACTCTCACCCGCACACACACTCTCACCCACACACACACTCTCACCCGCACACACACTCTCACCCACACACACACTCTCACCCGCACACACACTCTCACCCACACACACACTCTCACGCGCACACACACTCTCACCCACACACACACTCTCACCCGCACACACTCTCTCACCCACACACACACTCTCACCCGCACACACACTCTCACCCGCTCACACACTCTCACCCGCGCACACACTCTCACCCGCGCACACACTCTCACCCGCGCACACACCCTCACCCGCGCACACACTCTCACCCACACACACACTCTCACCCGCACACACTCTCACCCGCGCACACACTCTCACCCACACACACTCTCACCCGCACACACTCTCACCCGCGCACACACTCTCACCCGCACACACACTCTCACCCGCACACACACTCTCACCCGCACACACACTCTCACCCGCACACACACTCTCACCCGCGCACACACTCTCACCCGCACACACTCTCACCCGCTCACACTCTCACCCGCTCACACACTCTCACCCGCACACACACTCTCACCCACACACACTCTCACCCGCACACACACTCTCACCCGCACACACACTCTCACCCGCTCACACACTCTCACCCGCACACACACTCTCACCCACACACACTCTCACCCGCACACACACTCTCACCCGCGCACACACTCTCACCCGCGCACACACCCTCACCCGCACACACTCTCTCACCCGCACACACACTCTCACCCGCACACACACTCTCACCACACACACACTCTCACCCGCACACACTCTCTCACCCACACACACTCTCTCACCCACACACACACTCTCACCCGCACACACTCTCTCACCCACACACACTCTCTCACCCGCACACACACTCTCACCCGCGCACACACTCTCACCCACACACACTCTCACCCGCACACACACTCTCACCCGCGCACACACTCTCTCACCCGCGCACACACTCTCACCCGCGCACACTCTCTCTCACCCGCACACACACTCTCACCCGCGCACACACTCTCACCCACACACACACTCTCACCCGCGCACACACTCTCACCCGCGCACACACTCTCACCCGCGCACACTCTCACCCGCGCACACACTCTCACCCGCACACACTCTCTCACCCGCGCACACACTCTCACCCGCACACACTCTCTCACCCGCACACACACTCTCTCACCCACACACACACTCTCACCCGCACACTCTCTCTCACCCGCACACACTCTCACCCACACACACACTCTCACCCGCGCACGCACTCTCACCCGCACACACTCTCACCCGCGCACACACTCTCTCACCCACACACACACTCTCACCCACACACACACTCTCTCACCCACACACACACTCTCACCCGCGCACACACTCTCACCCGCACACACACTCTCACCCGCACTCACGCTCTCACCCGCACACACTCTCTCACCCACACACACACTCTCACCCGCACACACTCTCTCACCCGCGCACACACTCTCACCCGCACACACACACTCTCACCCGCACACACTCTCTCACCCGCGCACACACTCTCACCCGCACACACACACTCTCACCCGCACACACTCTCTCACCCGCGCACACACTCTCACCCGCACACACACTCTCACCCGCACACACACTCTCACCCGCGCACACACCCTCACCCGCGCACACACTCTCACCCGCGCACACTCTCTCTCACCCGCAGACACACACTCTCACCCGCACACACACTCTCACCCGCACACACACTCTCACCCGCGCACACTCTCTCTCACCCGCACACACATTCTCACCCGCGCACACTCTCTCTCACCCGCACACACACTCTCACCCGCACACACACTCTCACCCGCGCACACACTCTCTCACCCGCGCACACACTCTCTCACCCGCGCACACACTCTCTCACCCGCACACACACTCTCTCACCCGCACACACACTCTCACCCGCACACACACTCTCACCCGCACACACACTCTCACCCGCACACACACTCTCACCCGCACACACACTCTCACCCGCGCACACACTCTCACCCGCACCCACACTCTCACCCGCACACACACTCTCTCACCCGCGCACACACTCTCACCCGCGCACACACTCTCACCCACACACACACTCTCACCCACACACACACTCTCACCCACACACACACTCTCACCCACACACACACACTCTCACCCGCACACACACTCTCACCCACACACACACTCTCACCCGCACACACACTCTCACCCACACACACACTCTCACCCACACACACTCTCACCCACACACACACTCTCACCCGCGCACACACTCTCACCCGCGCACACACTCTCTCACCCACACACACTCTCACCCGCACACACACTCTCACCCGCACACACACACTCTCTCACCCGCACACACACTCTCTCACCCGCACACACACCCTCACCCACACACACACTCTCTCACCCGCGCACACACTCTCTCACCCACACACACACTCTCACCCGCACACACTCTCACCCACACACACTCTCTCACCCGCACACACACTCTCACCCGCACACACACTCTCACCCACACACACTCTCTCACCCGCGCACACACTCTCACCCACACACACACTCTCACCCACACACACACTCTCACCCGCACACACACTCTCACCCGCACACACACTCTCACCCACACACACACTCTCACCCACACACACAATCTCGCCCACACACACACTCTCACCCACACACACACTCTCACCCACACACACACTCTCACCCGCGCACACACTCTCTCACCCGCACACACACTCTCACCCGCGCACACACACTCTCACCCACACACACACACACTCTCACCCGCACACACTCTCACCCGCACACACACTCTCACCCACACACACACTCTCACCCGCACACACACTCTCACCCCGCGCACACACTCTCACCCGCGCACACACACTCTCACCCACACACACACTCTCACCCGCACACACACTCTCACCCGCGCACACACTCTCACCCGCACACACACCCTCACCCGCACACACACTCTCACCCGCGCACACACTCTCTCACCCGCACACACACTCTCACCCGCGCACACACACTCTCACCCACACACACACACTCTCACCCGCACACGCTCTCACCCGCACACACACTCTCACCCACACACACACTCTCACCCGCACACACACTCTCACCCGCACACACACTCTCACCCGCACACACACCCTCACCCGCACACACACTCTCACCCGCGCACACACTCTCACCCGCGCACACACCCTCACCCACACACACACCCTCACCCGCACACACACCCTCACCCGCACACACACTCTCACCCACACACACACTCTCACCCACACACACTCTCTCACCCGCGCACACACTCTCACCCGCACACACACTCTCACCCGCACACACACTCTCACCCGCGCACACACTCTCTCACCCACACACACACTCTCACCCGCTCACACACTCTCACCCGCGCACACACCCTCACCCGCACACACACTCTCACCCACACACTCACTCTCACCCACACACACTCTCACCCACACACACACTCTCACCCGCACACACACTCTCTCACCCACACACACCCTCACCCGCGCACACACCCTCACCCGCACACACTCTCTCACCCGCACACACACTCTCTCACCCACACACACTCTCACCCGCACACACACTCTCACCCGCACACACACTCTCACCCGCACACACACTCTCACCCGCACACACTCTCACCCGCACACACTCTCTCACCCGCACACACTCTCTCACCCGCACACACTCTCTCACCCACACACACTCTCTCACCCACACACACTCTCTCACCCACACACACACTCTCTCTCATACACTCACACACATACGCTCTCTCGCACATTCTCACACACTCTTTCTCACACTCTCTCGCACACACACACACTCACGCACACAATCTTTCTCACACACTCTCTTACCCACAAACGCTCTCGCTCACACACAGTCTCTCATACACATTCTGACACACACTCAAACAAACTCTCTCTCACGTGTACTCTCTCTCTCTCACACAGTCTCTCGTGCACACTCTCTCACACACACACTCACCCACACACACACATTCTCCAAGATTCTGCCTCACACTCTCTCTTTCTCTCTGACAGACACCAGCTCTGAAATCTTCTCCCTAACCCTCTCTCCGTCTCTCCGCAGGCTTCACCAATCCTGTCGAGCGTGTGATCGGCGTCCCGGAGGGTTCCAGTACCCAACTGCCCTGCACCCTGAACCAGTTCCCCAGCACCAGGCCCGTGCGAGGGGCCTGGCTGCGAGGAGACAGGGAGCTGGTATCAATGAATGTCAGCACCAACGGCTGGATGTGGCGGAGCTCCCGGGAGAGCCGCGTCCGAACGCCAAGGTTCCTGAATAAGATAAACATGTCTGTGGTCCTCACAGTCAGCACGCTGGGAGACGGGGGAGATTACATCTGCCAACTGGGCCTCCGAAACAGGAACATCTCACGCAAGCTGAGTGTCACCGTGATCCAAGGTGAGGCTGCGGAGGGTGGACTGGGAAAGAGAGGGGCAGAGAGTGTGAGAGAGACGGAGAGAGTGTGAGAGAGAGAGAGAGTCTGAGGGAGAGACAGAGAGAGAGAGACAGAGAGAGTGTGAGAGAGACGGAGAGAGTGTGAGAGAGGGAAGAGAGAGAGAGACAGAGAGAGTGTGAGAGAGACAGAGTGTGAGAGAGACAGAGAGAGTGTGAGAGAGAGACAGAGAGAGACAGAGAGTGTGAGGGAGACAGAGAGAGAGAGAGAGAGACAGAGTGTGAGAGAGAGACAGAGAGAGTGTGAGAGAGACGGAGAGAGTGTGAGAGAGAGAAGAGAGAGAGAGACAGAGAGAGAGAGTGTGAGAGAGAGAGAGAGACAGAGAGAGTGTGAGAGAGACGGAGAGAGTGTGAGAGAGAGAAGAGAGAGAGACAGAGAGAGTGTGAGAGAAACGGAGAGAGGGACAGAGAGAGAGAGACAGAGAGAGAGAGACAGAGAGAGTGTGAGAGAGACAGAAAAAGAGAGAGACAGACAGAGAGAGAGAGAGAAACAGAGAAAGTGAGAGAAACAGAGAAAGTGTGACAGAGACGGAGAGAGTGAGAGAGAGTGTGAAAGACGGAGAGTGTGAGAGACAGAGAGTGTTAATGGAACTATCAATTCACTAGACACGTGCTTTAAGATATGAACAGTGGTTTTAATCTACTTATAACAGAGCCAGCCTGTTCCGCGTTGAACTCTCGATGAATTGAACAACTGGCTCTGAGCATTGGTATTTATACAGCAGTCCAGGGGGAGGAATTGTGGGCGGAGCCAAGGGTGGAGCCCTGTACAAACTCCTAAGCATTCCCAGCGCTACTCCCCCTAGTGGTCGGGCAACGCAACTGAGCTTACAAATGCATGGTCTCATGTATATACAATACAGTGTGAATTACGGAGTTACATTCACCACATTCACCCCCTACAAAAAAATCCAGTCCAGCGGGGGTGGTGGTTCATAAATTGAGTCTGTCCGGTGGTCGGACTGTCCGCTGCGATCTGCAGAGCACCGGGGTTGCAGCCTCTTGCGGTGGCTGGACGGGTGTTGTGGGTTGGGGTACGATGGCCGACTCCAGGGAAGATCTCGTCCGAGCTCCATACCCGTCTGGTTCGACTGGGGACTGAGGGCGCTGGGGGTTAGCCGGTGCGGGCACGCGGAACAGGTGGAGCGAGCTAGTGGGCTCAGTGGGCTCGGGAGCGCGAGGGGGCAGCTGGATTGCGCGGAACCAATGCAGCGAGCTAGTGGGCTCGGGAGCCCGAGGGGGCGGCAAGATCGGGGGTAGGGTGAGGGGTGCATCTGTAGTGATAGAGGGGATGCTGGACCCGGCGGGTGCAAGGTCCCGGAGGGATACGGTGTCCTGACGGCCGTCGGGGAACTCGATGAAGGCGTACTGGTGGTTGGAGTGAAGCAGGCGCACCTTCTCTACAAGGGGGTCGGTTTTGTGTGCCCTGACGTGCTTCCTGAGGAGTACAGGGCCCGGTGTCTTCAGCCATGCCGGGAGAGAGACCCCCGTGGTAGTGCCCCTGGAAAAAATGAAGAGCCTCTCATGAGGGGTCTGATTGGTCGCTGTGCATAAGAGGGACCTAATAGACTTCCGGTTGCGGCTATGACCAGCTAAGTCGCACGTTTGGCGGCTCCTGCTACAAAGGTGTTTTCGGGCCGATTGGAGGGCCCCAACGGCGCTGTAAGGACAAATCCCGGTGGGGGAAGGCTCCCTGAGGAGAACCAGACCAACTTTATGGTCGGTACCCGGAGTGGGGTGGTAAAGAAAGCAACAGCAGCTCCCCAAAAAAAGCGGGGGAAGAAGACCAAAATGGCGGCCGGTGGCGCACCCGAGGAATGGAGGAAATGGGCGGGGGAGCAGCAGGCCACTCTCCTGCGCTTCTTTACGGAGCTGAAAATGGAGCTCTTGGAGTCAATGAATGCGACGACCACCAGGCTGATGGGAGCCCAGGCGACCCAAGAGGCGTCGATTCGGGAGCTGCAGCAGGAGATGACTGCGAGGGAGGAGGAGGCCATGGTCCTCGTGGGAAAGGTAGAGGTGCACGAGGCACTCCACCTGAAATGGCAGAGCCGTTTTGAGGAGCTGGATACCCGAATGAGGCGGAAGAACCTGAGGATCTTGGGCCTGGCAGAAGGCCTGGAGGGGTCAGACCTCCCGGGATACGTAGCAGAAATGCTGAGCTCCCTGATGGGGGCAGGGGCCGTCCCTTCGCCCCTGGAGCTGGAAGAGGCCTACAGGGTCATGGCTAGGAAGCCAAGAGCAAATGAGCCCCCGAGGGCGGTGCTGGTGCGGTTCCAGCGACTCAGCGATCGTGAGAGAGTGCTGGAGTGGGCCAAGAGGGAAAGGAGCAGCAAGTGGGAGAATTCGACGGTGAGGGTCTACCAGGACTGGAGTGCGGAGGTGGCAAAGCGGCGGGCCCGGTACAACCGGACGAAGGCGGTGCTACATGCAAAACGGATCAGGTTCGGAATGCTGCAGCCAGCGCGCTTGTGGGTCACCTACAGGAACCAACACCACTATTTTGAGTCCCCAGAGGAGGCGTGGGCCTTTGTACAGGAAGAGAAACTGGACTCGAATTAGACCCAGGGGATACTTGGCGGCCGTAGCCGCTCGGGTACCTTCAGCTGAACAAGCGGCTTTTTTTTCGGCTGGGTCGGAACTGGGCAACTCTTATTGGAACGGTTTCCTTTTTTTCTTCTTTCCTTGTTGGGATCTTGAACTCTTGCTTTGGATTTTTCTTCGGATGTTTTTTCCCCCCTTTGCCAACTTCCCTTAGTTATTGTTATTGTGGTTATTCATGGTTATTTATGGTTATTTATACTGTTTGGTAGAGGGCGACTGTTAAGTACATTGTTATTTGTTATTTATCTGTTATTTATAATGTTAAGTTGGGGAGGCGGGACGGGGGGAGAGCAGATCGGGGATATGGGCTCCTAGGGGGGGTTCTTTACAGGCATGGACGGGGACGGGGGTGGAACTGAAGATGGCGGGGTGGGGTGTGGCAGGGCGAAAGCGCGGGCTTTCCTCTGTTTTCCCGCGCGCGGGGCAGAGGAGGGTGGAGGGGAGGAGTGCGGGGCGTGGCTAGCAATGGCGACCTTTCCCGCGTTGGAGCGGGGCCAGGGAGGAGTGGCAAGGGGGGGGGAGGCCCCCCCCCCGAGCCGGGGGGAGTCGGAGTGTGGCAGGAGCAGCCGGGTCAGCGTAAACCAGCTGACTTACGGGAGTACGATGGAGGGTACATCGCGGCTAGGAGGGGTCCTAGCCTGGGGGGGGGGGGGGGGGGGGGTTAGGGAGGGACACCGGGTTGCTGCTGGAAAGACCAGAAACGGGAAGTGGAGGACTGGAGAGGTGGGGGGAGGGGGCCATCGCCATGGGGAGCGGGTCAGAAGGGGAGGGTCGACCCGGGGCGAGCAGGGAACAGGACATGGCTAATCGGCAGGGGAAGGGGGCGGGTCGTCCCGCGACCCGGCTGATCACTTGGAACGTGAGGGGGCTGAATGGGCCGGTCAAGAGATCAAGGGTATTCTCACACCTGAAGGGACTGAAGGCTGATGTAGCAATGTTACAGGAGACCCATTTGAAGGTAGTGGACCAGGTTCGCCTGAGAAGGGGGTGGGTGGGACAGGTGTTCCACTCTGGATTGGACGCAAAGAACCGGGGGGTGGCGATTCTGGTGGGAAAGAGGGTGTCGTTCGTGGCGGAGGAGGTGGTGGCGGATAAGGAGGGTAGGTATGTGATGGTGAAGGGTAAGCTGCAGGGGGAGAAAGTGGTGATGGTCAACGTATATGCCCCGAACTGGGATGACGCGGGTTTTATGAGGCGCCTATTGGGCCTCATTCCGGGACTGGAGGCAGGGGGCTTGATCATGGGGGGGGACTTTAACACAGTGCTGGACCCCGGGCTAGACAGATCGAGCTCAAGGACCAATAGGAGGCCGGCAGCGGCAGAAGTGCTGAGGGGGTACATGGAGCAGATGGGAGGAGTAGACCCATGGAGGTTTGGTAGGCCGAGGGCGAGGGAGTATTCCTTTTTCTCCCACGTCCATAGAGTGTACTCCAGAATCGATTTCTTCGTGTTGAGCAGGGGGCTGATCCCGAGGGTACGGGAAGCTGAGTACTCGGCCATTGCGATCTCTGATCATGCACCACATTGGGTGGATGTGGAAATGGGGGAGGCGCGGGACCAGCGCCCGCTGTGGCGGCTGGATGTGGGGCTGTTAGCGGACGACGAGGTGTGTAAAAGGGTCCGGAAGAGCATTGAGAGCTATCTGGACTTGAATGACACGGGTGAGGTGCAGGTGGGGATGGTCTGGGAGGCCCTGAAGGCAGTGATCAGGGGAGAGCTGATCTCCATAAGGGCGCACAGAGAAAGAAAGGAGAGGCAGGAGAGGGAGAGGCTGGTGGGGGAGCTATTGGAAGTGGATAGGAGATATGCGGAGGCACCAGAGGAGGGGCTGCTGGGAGAACGGCGCAGCCTGCAGGTCAAGTTCGACCTGCTGACCACCAGGAAGGCAGAGACGCAGTGGAGAAGGGCACAGGGCGCGGTCTATGAGTATGGGGAAAAGGCGAGCAGGATGCTGGCACACCAGCTTCGCAAACGAGATGCGGCTAGGGAGATTGGGGGAGTGAAGGAGAGGGGCGGGAAGGTAGTGCAGAAGGGGCAAGAAGTGAATGGGGTCTTCAGGGATTTTTACAAGGAGTTGTATCGGTCTGAGCCGCCGACGAGGAGAGGGGGAATGGAGGACTTCCTAAACAAATTGAGGTTCCCAAGGGTCCAGGAGGGGCTGGTAGAAGGGCTGGGGGCGCCAATAGGGCTAGAGGAGCTAGTCAAGGGAATAGGTCAGATGCAAGCGGGGAAGGCGCCGGGGCCAGATGGGTTCCCGGTGGAATTCTACAAGAAAAATGTGGACTTGGTGGGACCGGTACTGGTACGAGCCTTTAATGAGGCGCGAGAGGGGGGGGTTCTGCCCCCGACAATGTCGCAGGCTCTGATCTCCCTGATATTGAAGCGGGATAAAGACCCCGTGCAGTGCGGGTCCTACAGGCCTATCTCGCTTCTAAACGTGGATGCCAAGTTGCTGGCAAAGATCCTGGCAGCTAGAATAGAGGATTGTGTGCCAGGGGTAATCCATGAGGACCAGACGGGGTTCGTGAAGGGGCGGCAGCTCAACACGAACGTGCGGAGATTGCTGAATGTAATTATGATGCCGGCAGTGGAGGGGGAGGCTGAGATAGTGGTAGCGCTGGACGCGGAGAAGGCATTCGATAGGGTGGAGTGGGGGTACCTGTGGGAGACGTTGGAACGGTTTGGGTTTGGGGAAGGGTTTATTAAGTGGGTGAAGTTGCTCTACTCGGCCCCAACGGCGAGTGTAGTGACAAACGGGAGGAGGTCGGAGTATTTCGGGCTCCACCGAGGGACCAGGCAGGGATGTCCCCTATCCCCCCTACTTTTCGCACTGGCGATTGAACCGTTGGCGATGGCACTGAGGGGTTCAGGGGGGTGGAGAGGACTGACTAGGGGAGGGGAGGAACATCGAGTATCGCTGTATGCGGATGATCTACTGCTGTACGTGGCAGACCCAGAAGGGGGAATGCCGGAGATAATGGAACTATTAGCAGAGTTTGGGGACTTTTCGGGGTACAAACTAAATTTGGGCAAAAGCGAGGTTTTTGTGATACACCCGGGGGACCAGGGAGAGGGTATTGGGAGACTCCCCTTCAAGCGAGCAGGAAAGAGCTTTAGGTACTTAGGGGTGCAGGTGGCAAGGAACTGGGGGACCCTCCACAAGTTGAACTTTTCCAGGCTGGTGGAACAGATGGAGGAGGAATTTAAGAGGTGGGACATGGTGTCGCTGGCGGGGAGGGTGCAGTCAATCAAAATGACGGTCCTCCCAAGGTTCTTGTTTTTATTTCAGTGCTTGCCCATCTTCCTCCCTAGGGCCTTCTTCAAAAAGGTGACGAGTAGCATCATGAGCTACGTGTGTGCGCACGGCACCCCAAGGGTGAGGAGGGTCTTTTTGGAGCGGAGTAGGGACAGTGGAGGGCTGGCACTACCCAATCTCTCGGGGTATTACTGGGCGGCAAATGTGTCAATGGTGCGCAAGTGGATGATGGAAGGGGAGGGGGCAGCTTGGAAACGAATGGAGAGGGCGTCCTGTGGCAACACAAGCCTGGGGGCCCTAGTAACGGCACCATGGCCGCTCCCCCCCACGAGGTACACCACGAGCCCGGTGGTGGCGGCCACCCTCAAGATATGGGGGCAGTGGAGGCGACACAGGGGGGAAATGGGAGGTCTGTTGGCGGCGCCAATAAGAGGGAACCATAGATTCATCCCGGGGAACATCGACGGGGGATTTCAGAGCTGGCACAGGGTGGGCATACGGCAGCTGAAGGACCTATTTATAGAGGGGAGGTTTGCGAGCCTGGGAGGGCTGGAGGAGAAGTTTGAGCTCCCCCCGGGAAACGTGTTCAGATATTTACAAGTGAAGGCATTTGCTAGGCGGCAGGTGGAGGGGTTCCCCCTGCTCCCCAGTAAGGGGGCGAGTGATAGGGTGCTCTCGGGGGTCTGGGTCGGAGGGGGGAAGATATCAGACATCTACAAGATAATGCAGGAGGTGGAAGAAGCATCAGGGGAGGAGCTGAAAGCCAAGTGGGAAGGGGAGCTGGGAGAGCAGATAGAAGACGGGACGTGGGCGGATGCACTGGAGAAGGTCAATTCTTCCTCCTCGTGTGCGAGGCTGAGCCTCATTCAATTTAAGGTGCTGCATAGAGCTCACATGACGGGGACAAGGATGAGCCGGTTCTTTGGGAGTGAGGACAGGTGTGTCAGATGTCTGGGAAGCCCTACGAACCATGTGCATATGTTCTGGGCATGTCCGGTGCTGGAAGGGTTCTGGAAGGGGGTGGCAAGGACGGTGTCGAAGGTGGTGGGGTCCAGGGTCAAACCAGGATGGGGGCTTGCGATCTTTGGGGTCGGGGTAGAACCGGGGGTACAGGAGGCTAGGGAGGCCGGAATACTGGCCTTTGCGTCCCTAGTGGCTCGACGAAGGATATTAATTCAATGGAAGGACGCGAGGCCTCCAAGCGTTGAAACTTGGATTAACGATATGGCTAGCTATATTCAGCTAGAAAGGATCAAATTTGCCCTGAGAGGGTCGGTACAGGGATTCTCCAGGCGGTGGCAACCTTTCCTTGACTTTTTAGATCAGAGATAGGCGTTCGGGGTCGTGGCAGCAGCAACCCGGGGGGGGGGGGGGGGGGGGGGGGGGGGAGGGGGGGGGAGGGGGGGGGGGCAGCAATGGTCGTGGGGGGGACATGCACGACTGTAACGCGGGCAAGTCTGCTCGCTGCTCATGTCTGAAACTGTAGGCTGCCTTGTTTGTTAAGTTGTTGCTTGGGGGGGGGGGGGGAGGACTGGTGCGCGCGAGAGGGCGGGCGAGGGAGGGATATTTGCCTAGAGGGATTGTGTTGTAAATAATTTAAAAATTAGTAGGGGTAAATGTTTGTATGGAAAAACTCTTTCAATAAAAATTATTTTTAAAAGTGAAAAAAAAGAGGGACCTAATAGCGTGGAGCGCGTCTGGGAGGACTTCCTGCCAATGGCAGACTTGGAGATTCCTGGACCGGAGGGTCAGTAGGATGGTCTTCCCGACCGTCGCATTCTCCCTCTCCACCTGCCCGTTCCCTCTGGGGTTGTAGCTGGTAGTCCTGCTCGAGGCAATGCCCTTGTCGAGCAGGTACTGACGCAGCTCGTCGCTCATGAAGGACGCACCCCTGTCGTTGTGCACGTAGCTGGGGAAACCAAACAGGGTGAAGATACTATGCAGGGCCCTAATGACTGTGTGGGAGGTCATGTCGGGGCACGGAATAGCAAATAGGAAGCGGGAGAACTCATCTATGACGTTCCTGTTAGTTGAGGGGAGTGGCCCTTTGAAATCGATCGCGAGGCGTTCAAAGGGCCTAGAAGCCTTGACCAGGTGGGCCCTGTCTGGTCTAAAAAAGTGCGGTTTGCACTCCGCACAGATCGGGCAGACCCTGGTCACCGCTTTTACCTCCTCAGTGGAGAAAGGCAGATTTCGGGCTTTGATGTAGTGGGCGAGCCGCGTGACCCCGGGTGGCAGAGGTCGTTGTGGATGATTTTCAGGTGGTCGATCTGCGCGCTGGCGCACGCCCCGCTGGATAGGGCATCTGGGGGCATCTGGGGGCTCGTTGAGCTTCCCCGGTCGATACTTAATATCATAGCGATCGGTGGAGTGTTCGATCCTCCACCGCAGGATTTTATCGTTTTTAATCTTGCCCCTTTGCGAGTTGTCAAACATGAAGGCAACCGATCTTTGGTCGGTGATGAGGGTGAACCTCCTACCTGCGAGGTAGTGCCTCCAGTAACGTATAGCTTCCACGATGGCTTGTGCTTCTTTTTTGACTGCCGAGTGTCGGAGTTCCGAAGCGGAGAGGGTACGGGAGAAAAATGCGACTGGTCTCCCTGCCTGATTTAGTGTGGCTGCTAGAGCTACCTCTGAGGCATCGCTCTCTACCTGAAATGGGGTGGATTCATCCACCGCCCGCATGGCCGCTTTGGCGATGTCCTCCTTGATGCAATTGAAGGCCTGTCGCGCCTCAGCTGACAGGTGAAATCGTGTGGCCTTAAAGAGTGGGCGGGCTTTGTCCGCATATTGAGGGACCCACTGGGCGTAATACGAAAAGAATCCCAAGCAACGTTTGAGAGCCTTGGGGCAATGGGGGAGGGGGAGTTCTAAGAGGAGGCGCATACGGTCCGGGTCGGGGCCCAGGACTCCGTTTTCCACGACACAGCCGAGGATGGCTAGTCTGGTCGTGCGGAAAACGCATTTCTCCTTGTTATAGGTGAGGTTTAGTTTCTAAGCCGTCTGGAGAAAACGGTAGAGGTTGGCGTTGTGGTCCTGCTGATCATAGCCGCAGATGGTAACGTTATCCAAGTACGGGAACGTGGCCCGCAGCCCGTGTTGGTCCACCATTCGGTCCATTGCTTGTTGGAACACCGAAACCCCGTTAGTGACGCCGAAGGGAACCCGGAGGAAATGGAAGAGGCGGCCATCGGCCTCGAATGCCGTGTAGTGGCGGTCCTCCGGGCGGATTGGGAGCTGGTGGTATGCAGACTTCAGATCCACCGTGGAAAATAGCCGATGCTGGGCGATCTGATTTACCATGTCTGCAATCCTGGGGAGGGGATACGCGTTGAGGAGCATAAATCTATTTATGGTCTGACTATAGTCGACAACAATGCGGAATTTTCCCCCGGTCTTGACGACCAGCACCTGAGCTCTCCAGGGGCTGTTGCTGGCCTCTATGATCCCCTCACTGAGGAGCCTTTGGACCTCCAATCGGATGAACACCCTATCCTGCAGGCTGTACCGCCTGCTGCAAGTGGCTACGGGTTAACAGTCCGGGGTGAGGTTGGCACAGAGAGGAGGGGGGGAGATTCGCAACGTGGCTAGGCTGCAGATAGTGAGTGGGGGTAGGGGTCCGCCGAAACTGAGGGTGAGACTCTTGAGATTACACTGGAAATCAAGGCCTAATAAGAGTGGGGCGCAGAGTTCGGGCAGGACATAGAGCTGGAATTTGGCATAGCTAGCGCCTTGGATTGTGAGAGTCGCGGTGGTGCGCCCTTGGACCTGGACAGAGTGGGAGCCCGAAGCGAGGCAGATAGTTTGCCGCGCGGGGAAAACGGGGAACGGGGAGCGAACAGCGTCTAATCAGATCTGGGTGTATGAAGCTCTCAGTGCTCCCGGAGTCGAAAAGGCACGGCGTGCTGTACCTGTTGATTTGGACCGTCGCCATCGAGTTTCGCAGATGCTTCGGGCGCGATTCATCCAGAGTGACTGCGCTGAGTTGCGGGTCGTCGGCGGCTCGATCAGCTGTGCTGGAGTGGCCCCGTGATGACTGCCCTCTGAGTTCGTAGTCGTCGAGGTGAGTTTCAGAGTTTGGAGGGGATGGATCCCAAGATGGCCGACCCCATGAGTCGCACATGGCCGGCTGCATGGAGGAGGATTGCCAAGATGGCCGCCCCCATGAGCTGCACATGGCCGGCCACATGGAGGAGGATTGCCAAGATGGCCGACCCCATGAGTCGCACATGGCCGGCCGCATGGAGGAGGATTGCCAAGATGGCCGCCCCCATGAGCTGCACATGGCCGGCTGCATGGAGGAGGATTGCCAAGATGGCCGCCCCCATGAGTCGCACATGTTGGGTGGGGGCGGAGTCGGCATACACGCTGCAGCATTTTGGGGCCTGCCGGCCTGTGAATTCAGGGAACGAGTGCTTTGAGCCATGGGAGGGGTTAGAGGCTAGGGCATTCTTCGCCAGACACACTCTGGCATAGTGTCCTTTTTGCCCGCAGCTGCTGCAGGTCGCATTGCGGGCCGGGCAGTGCTGCCGCGGGTGCTGATTCTGGCTGCAAAATTGGCAGGCTGGGGCAGCATTGTGGCTGGGCGGCCCGCGCGGCGCAGGCCAGGTGGAATCGCTGGTCGGGGGTCCATGGCGGGGTCCGCGGGGAACGAGGTGAGGCTGCGAAATGAGACCTCCATAGTCGTAGCAAGTTCAACAGTCGCTTCAAGATTTAGGGCCCCCTTTTCCAGCAGTCGTTGCCGCACGTAATTTGACCTAAGGCCCGCAACAAAGGCATCGCGTACAGCAAGTTCTCTATGTTCTGCTGCGGTAACCGCCTGGTAATTACAGTCACTAGATAAAGTTTTAAGCTCTCTCAGGAATTCTGCGAGCGATTCCGTAGGCCGCTGGAGGCGAGTAGTAAACACGTGTCGCGTGTAGACCTCATTTACAGGCCTTACATACATTTTGTCGAGTAGCGCTAGGGCTTCAGTATACGAACCGGCGCAGTTTAGTTGAGTAGAGATTCTGTGGCTCACCCTCGCGTGCAGTAGGCTCAGTTTCTGCTCCTCTGTTGTTTTGGCTGTGCTTGCTTCCGCCAGGTAGGCTTTAAAACACCGCAGCCAATGAGAAAACATTTATTTTGCCTCTGCATCCTGCGGGTCGAGTTCCAGTCGCTCAGGCTTGAGGGCTGATTCCATGATTGATCCTGACTGTTTCTAAAGTAGATTAAATTGATGGAACCATCAATTCACTAGACAAGTGCTTTAAGATATGAACAGTGGTTTTAATCTACTTACAACAGAGCCAGCCTGTTCCGCGTTGAACTCTCGATGAACTGAACGACTGGCTCTGAGCATTGGTATTTATACAGCAGTCCAGGGGGAGGAGTCGTGGGCGGAGCCAAGAGTGGAGCCCTGTACAAACTCCTAAGCATTCCCAGCGCTACTCCCCCTAGTGGTCGGGCAACGCAACAGCGCTTACAAATGCATGGTCTCATGTATATACAATACAGTGTGAATTACGGAGTTACATTCACCACAAGTGTGAGAGAGAGAAAGACAGAGAGAGTGTGTGAGAGAGAGAGAGAGACAGAGAGAGTGTGAAAGAGAGACAGAGAGAGTGTGACAGAGACAAAGAGAGCGTGACAGAGAGTGTGACAGAGAGGGAGGGAGAGAGAGATGTAATATTATGGATAAGCAATTCTGTATGCTAATATGTTCGGCCTCCAACCAGCAGGTGGCAGTAGAACTACACCAGGTGACACTGTAGCCTCAGGGAGTCTGAGTGAGAAGTCCTGGTGGATAGTCGTGTTTTCTCATATTAGAGTTGTTAACAGTGTACAGTTCGTTAGTATTAGTATTGTTTTCTACCCATGTTACAATAATAAAATAAATCTTAAATAGTCACAAACTAGACATTCTTTGGTGCACTGACTTAATCATTGCAACGCATGTCCGATTTGAACCGCCTTAGATTTCAACCAATAGTTTTTGATCGACCAAAATGGCTGATTGAGTATGCGCAGAATGCGATTGAAACGCTGGGGATATGTGAGCTCGAAGCATTGGTGCACAATCGGAGTCACATCGTGCAATTCGCCAGTGTGGACACAAAGAGAGAGTCCATATTAAGAGCGGACGCATGTGAGGCCCTGAACCTGGTTGAGTGGTCTTTCGTTACAGACAGCGAATTGTCCAGCGAATTCTGCAACTCTCAACAAGATGGACTGCATTGATCGAAAACAAGTAAATCTCCACACATGCAATGACAAAGTGAAGGAAGAAATGCAGCAGCCAAATGAAATTCCAGACTTTTGGTCAAGTCTTCAAGAATGTGGACATACTCCGTGGCATGATACAGGAGCACGATGTGCCCACATTAAAGCATCTGCGAGATGTAAACCTTAAATGTTCAGAGTTTGAACAGCCAAGAAGCTTCACTCCGGAGTTTAACTTTGAGCCAAAGGAGTATTTCACCAATAACGTTATTCCGAAAGAATACCAGATGGAATCGCGGCCTGATTAGTTTCAATTCTTTGACGAACCAGAAATCACGGGTTGCACGGGATGCCAGATTGACTGGAAGAAAGGAAGAAATGTCACTCTGCGATCTATTAAGACAAAGACAAAACATCAGGGCAGGAGTACTCGCAAAACGGTTGCGGGAACAATACCAAATGATTTGTTCTTCAATTTCTTCAGTCCTCCTAAAATTTCACAGCATGGACTGTTAAAGAGAAGTTTGCAACAAAATTGGCAGCTGACTTTGAACTGGGCGGCCTCCTGCGTGACTATGTAATTCCATATGCAAAGTCGTACTTCACAGAAGAAGTCTGTGCAGTTGATAGCAACTCGAATGATGAGTACCAAGCTGAGGTCCACGGAGGCCATGAGTATGATGAGGAATTCACGAGAGCAGAGGGTAAACCAGATGAGTACGGCTATCAAATGTTCGGCAAGTTATTTTGCAGAGAAAATGGCGAGCTCGATGAAAAAGCCGCGAATCCCTGTTCAGATGGTTTGGCAGGAGTGACAAAGTGGTGACCGATGACCCGTCACTGAAACAATCTGGGAAGTCTGGAGGTCTTGAGAAGGCACAGGCAGAAAAAGATAGAGAGACAGAGTGATAGAGAGAGTGACAGAGAGATATTGTGAGAGAGAGGGAGAGAGAGAGAGAGACACACATACACACACACACACACACACACACAGAGAAACAGAGAGAGAGATAGACAGATCAAGAAAGAAAGAGACAGAGATGGAAAGAAACAGAGCAAAGAGAATGAGAGGCCGAGCGAGACAGACAGAGTGAGAGAGACAAAGTGAAAGATAAATAGAGAGAGAGAGATAGAAAGAAACAGAGAGACAAAGAGAGAGAGAGAGTGAGACAGAGAGAGAGAGTGAGACAGACAAAGATGGAGACATACAGAGAGAGACAGATAGTGTATCGGAACTTTGGTGAAGATCTGTTTCTATATTTTTGACCCTGGTCTTGATCTCTCCCTCAGTGAGTGTCAGCGAGCCCGGAATGATCATCATCGGTTCGAACATCTCTCTCAGTTGCCTGATCTCCCATCATTCCCCATCCACCCAGATTCAGTGGAGACACAGCAACATGTCCAGTAAAGGGGGGATTGCACAAGGAAAGGATTCTCTCACCATCAACCTCATCAAGGTCACCAAGCACGAAGCTGGAGTATGGACCTGTGAAATCATTCAAAACAACGCCAGATTGGGAGCAGCAACATTGACCCTCAATGTCACAGGTAAGATACAGAACAAAATTACATCTGCACTGTCCCCATGAAACACTCCCAGGACAGGTACAGCACGGGGTTAGATACAGAGTAAAGCTCCCTCTACACTGTCCCCATCAAACACTCCCAGGACAATTACAGCACGGGGTTAGATACAGAGTAAAGCTCCCTCTACACTGTCCCCATGAAACACTCCCAGGACTGGGTACAGCATGGGATTAGATTCAGAGTAAAGCTCCCTCTGCAATCTTCCCATCAAACACTCCCAGGAAAGGTACAGCACGGGGTTAGATACAGAGTAAAGCTCCCTCTACACTGTCCCCCATCAAACACTCCCAGGACAGGTACAGCACGGGGTTAGATACAGAGTAAAGCTCCCTCCGCACTGTCCCCATCAAACACTCCCAGGACAGGTACAGCACGGGGTTAGATACAGAGTAAAGCTCCCTCTACACTGTCCCCATCAAACGCTCACAGGACAGGTACAGCACGGGATTAGATACAGAGTAAAGAACCCTCTGCACTGTCCCCATCGAAGATTCCCAGGACAGGTACAGCACGGGGTTAGATACAGAGTAAAGCTGCCTCCACACTATCACCATCACACACTCCCAGGAAAGGTACAGCATGGGGTTAGATACAGAGTAAAGCTCCCTCTGCACTGTCCCCATCAAACACTTCCAGGGCAGGTACAGCACGGGGTTAGATACAGAGGAAAGCTCCCCCTACATTGTCCCCATCAAACACTCACAGGACAGGTACAGCACGGGGTTAGATACAGAGTAAAGCTCCCTCTACATTGTCCCCATCAAACACTCACAGGACAGGTACAGCATGGGGTTAGATACAGAGCAAAGCTCCCTCTTCACTGTCCCCATCAAACACTCCCAGGACAGGTACAGCACGGGGTTGGATACAGAGTAAAGCTCCCTCCACACTCTCCCCATCAAACACTCCCAGGACAGGTACAGCACGGGGTTAGATACAGACTACAGCTCCCTCTACACTGTCCCCATGAAACACTCCCAGGACAGGTACAGCACGGGGTTAGATACAGAGTAAAGCTCCCTCTACACTGTCCCCATGAAACACTCCCAGGACAGGTACAGCACGGGGTTAGATACAGAGTAAAGCTCCCTCTACACTATCCCCATCAAACACTCCCAGGACAGGTACAGCACAGGGTTAGATACAGAGTAAAGCTCCCTCTACACTGTCCCCATCAAACATTCCCAGGACAGGTACAGCACGGGGTTAGATACAGAGTGAAGCTCCCTCTACACTGTCCCCATCAAACACTCCCAGGACAGGTACAGCACGGGGTTAGATACAGAGTAAAGCTCCCTCTACACTATCCCCATCAAACACTCCCAGGACAGGTACAGCACAGGGTTAGATACAGAGTAAAGCTCCCTCTACACTATCCCCATCAAACACTCCCAGGACAGGTACAGCACAGGGTTAGATACAGAGTGAATCTCCCTCTACACTGTCCCATTAAACACTCCCAGGACAGGTACAGCACAGGGTTAGATACAGAGTAAAGCTCCCTCTACACTGTCCCATCAAACACTCCCAGGACAGGTACAGCACGGGGTTAGATACAGAGTAAAGCTCCCTCTACACTATCCCCATCAAACACTCCCAGGACAGGTACAGCACTGGGTTAGATACAGAGTAAAGCTCCCTCTACACTGTCCCATTAAACACTCCCAGGACAGGTACAGCACAGGGTTAGATACAGAGTGAATCTCCCTCTACACTGTCCCATCAAACACTCCCAGGACAGGTACAGCACGGTGTTAGATGCGAGTGTGTCTCTGATTTTGGGAATTATTTGACGTTTTCCTGTTCTGTGTAGAGCCGGTTGTCAGTATCTTCGGGAAGGACAATTTAATCCTGATGATCGGGACATCAGCCTCTTTACTCATCCTGATTGTCATCTTCACGCTGATTGGCATCTGCCTGGCAAAGAGAGCCAGGAGGCGGGTAAGGGTACCAGGGCAAGGATTGGGCCATTGCTCCCATGCCCATTCTTTGATTCACTGATCCATTCTAACATCCCTCAAGCGAGAGCTATTACTGCCCCCCAAAACCTCTTTCTCTGTATCTAGCTGTCTCACTCTCTCATCTCTCCTTCCTCACTCTCACTCTCGTCTCTCCGTCACTCCCTCTCACTCTCTGTCTCTCACTCCCTCGCTCTATCTGTCTCACACTCACTGTTTCTGTCTACCTCTCTCAAAATCCCTGTCTCTCACTCTCTCAGTCTTTCTCTCTGTCTCCCCCTTTCTGTCTCTCCCTCTCTGTCTCTCCATCTACATCTCCATATCACTCTCAGTCTCTCCACCTCTGTCTCTCTCTCTCCTCTCTCTCTTGCTGTCTGTCGCTCTGTCTCACTGAGTTTCTCTCTGTCTCTCCCTCACTCTCATCCCTTTTGCTCTGTCACGTTCTCCGTTGCTTGCTGACGCACTCTCTCGCTCTCTCTCTCTTTCTCTCTGTCCCTTTCTCTCTCTGTCACTTTCCCCTGTTTCTTTCTCTCTCTCTTTGGCTCTCGTTCTTGTCATGTTCTGTGGACAGGCCAAAGTGAATGATGAACTACAGAACATACAGTGTAAATAATTTATTATGAAACACATGCGTGATAAGATAACTAGGATAAAGAAAATAATAAACTACGAACACTAATTAACTATTGTAGAACTACTGAAAAATATGTCTATCCACCAACACGACTTACATCCAACTCCCCAGCTACAGGGTTATGTGGTGGGTTTACACTGCCACCTAGTGGTCGGAGGTCATGCTTAACATTATGTACAAACTTGCTTTTTGCATATCATCACAGCTCTCGTTCTCCCTCTGCCCATCATGTTGTGTGACTCCCTCTGTCTCTTTGGTACTGTCTCTCACTCTCCCTGGCTGCCTGTCTGACTGTTTCTCTATGGCTGTCTCTCTCTCTCTCTCTCCCTGTTTCTCTCACTCTATCTTGCTCTCTCTCTTTCTCGCTCTGTTCCTCTCTCTCGCCCTGTCCCTCTCTCTCGCCCACTGTCTTTCTCACTCTCTCCCCTTCTCTCTTTCTCTCTCCGCCTCTCTCTCTCTGTTTTTCTGCCTTACTGCCCCTCGGTCTCCGTCTCTCTCTCTCTCTCTTCCATCCTAAATCTCTCATCATTGCAAAATGTTTACTCCATTGCTAACTCGGAATGTCTGTTCTTTCCTCACAGAGACGAGCATTGAGGAGATTGAGACACCCTCTGTGCCGGGAGCACAGTCACCAGTGAGTTACCTTGAAACATCTCTCAAATACCCCTCCACACCCAGAACCTGCCAACCAGACACTTAACTTAATTCCAAATGCTGTACCTGTCCTGGGAGTGTTTGATGGAACAGTGTCGAGGGAGCTTTACTCCGTATCTAATCCCATGCTGTACCTGTCCTGGGAGTGTTTGATGGGGACAGTATAGAGGGAGCTTTACTCTGTATCTAACCCCGTGCTGTACCTGTCTTGGGAGTGTTTGATGGGGACAGTGTAGAGGGAGCTTTACTCTGTATCTAACCCCGTGCTGTACCTGTCCTGGGAGTGTTTGATGGGGACAGTGCAGAGTGAGCTTTACTCTGTATCTAACCCCGTGCTGTACCTGTCCTGGGAGTGTTTGATGGGGACAATGTAGAGGGAGCTGTACTCTGTATCTAACCCCGTGCTGTACCTGTCCTGGGGGTGTTTGATGGAACAGTGTCGAGGGAGCTTTACTCTGTATCTAACCCCGTGCTGTACCTGTCCTGGGAATGTTTGACGGGGACAGAGTAGAGGGAGCTTTACTCTGTATCTAACCCCGTGCTGTACCTGTCCTGGGAGTGTTTGATGGGGACAGTGTAGAGGGAGCTTTACTCTGTATCTAACCCCGTGCTGTACCTGTTCTGGGAGTGTTTGATGGGGACAGTGTAGAGGGAGATTTACTCTGTATCTAACCCTGTGCTGTACCTGTCCTGGGAATGTTTGATGGGGGCAGTGTAGAGGGAGCTTTACTCTGTATCTAACCCCATGCTGTACCTGTCCTGGGAGTGTTTGATGGGGACAGTGTAGAGGGAGCTTTACTCTGTATCTAACCGCGTGCTGTACCTGTCCTGGGAGTGTTTGATGGGGACAGTGTAGAGGGAGCTTTACTCTGTATCTAACCCCGTGCTGTACCTGTCCTGGGAGTGTTTGATGGGGACAGTGTAGAGGGAGCTTTACTCTGTATCTAACCCCGTACTGTACCTGTCCTGGGAGTGTCTGATGGGACAGTGTAGAGGGAGCTTTACTCTGTATCTAACCCTGTGCTGTTCCTGTCCTGGGATGTGTTTGATGAGGACAGTGCAGAGGAAGCTTTACTCTGTATCTAACCCCGTGCTGTACCTGTCCTGGGAGTGTTTGATGGGGACAGTGTAGAGGGAGCTTTACTCTGTATCTAACCCCGTGCTGTACCTGTCTTGGGAGTGTTTGATGGGGACAGTGTAGAGGGAGATTTACTCTGTATCTAACCCCGTGCTGTACCTGTCCTGGGAGTGTTTGATGGGGACTATGTAGAGGGAGATTTACTCTGTATCTAACCCCATGCTCTACCTGTCCTGGGAATGTTTGATGGGGTCAGTGTAGAGGGAGCTTTACCCTGTATCTAACCAAGTGCTCTACCTGTTCTGGGAGTGTTTGATGGGGACAGTGTAGAGGGTGCTTTACTCTGTATCTAACCCGGTGCTGTACCTGTTCTGGGAGTGTTTGATGGGGACAGTGTAGAGGGAGCTTTACTCTGTATCTAACCCCGTGCTGTATCTGTCCAGGGAGTGTTTGATGGGGACAGTGTAGAGGGAGCTTTACTCTGTATCTAACCCCGTGCTGTACCTGTCCTGGGAGTGTTTGATGGGGACAGTGCAGAGGGAGCTTTACTCTGTATTTAACCCCATGCTGTACCTGTCCTGGGAGTGTTTGATGGGGACAGTGTAGAGGGAGCTTTACTCTGTATCTAACCCCGAGCTGTACCTGTCCTGGGAGTGTTTGATGGGGACAGTGTAGAGGGAGCTTTACTCTGTATCTAACCCCGTGCTGTACCTGTCCTGGGAGTGTCTGATGGGACAGTGTAGAGGGAGCTTTACTCTGTATCTAACCCCGTGCTGTACCTGTCCTGGGAGTGTTTGATGGGGACAGTGCAGAGGAAGCTTTACTCTGTACCTAACCCCGTGCTGTACCTGTCCTGGGAGTGTTTGATGGGGACAGTGTAAAGGGAGCTTTGCACCGTATCTAACCCCGTGCTTTACCTGTCCTGGGAGTGTTTGATGGGGACAGTGTAGAGGGAGCTTTACTCTGTATCTAACCCCGTGCTGTACCTGTCCTGGGAGTGTTTGATGGGGACAGTGTAGAGTGAGCTTTACTCTGTATCTAACCCCCTACTGTACCTGTCCTGGGAGTGTTTGATGGGGACAGTGTAGAGTGAGCTTTACTCTGTATCTAACCCCGTGCTGTACCTGTCCTGGGTGTGTTTGATGGGGACGGTGTAGAGGGAGCTTTACTCTGTATCTAACCCCGTGCTGTACCTGTCCTGGGTGTGTTTGATGGGGACAGTGTTGAGGGTTGTTACTTAACAAATTATTAACTTGTTTCGTGTTCCCCTCTCAGACTCTCGAACCAGCCACTTTGCAACAGCAATGATTACACGAGCACGGAACGCCCGCTACCGCCGTTGCCTCGTTACTGCCCCCATCAGCCACGGAGAGGCCGGTCCTCACAGGGGAAAGGGAACCGGTGAGTTGGTGCTGGTGACAGAGAGCCGGCGCTATCAGATATTTCAGGTTTTTGCCAATCTTTGAGTCAGCGCAGTGCCCAATCGGAGTGCTAACGGGAAAGCCAATTTGACTCTCAGCTGCCTCAGGCCTCTCTCAGGAGGGACAACTAACAAATCAGTCAATGGTTTTGGTTTTAAGGAGTGTTGTATGGGAGGGGGGATTGGGGGACGCCTTCAGGAGCAAACCGATTACTCACAGGGTCCAGTTGCTGGAACAATATGGATAGTGTGTGGGAGGTGAAGGTTTAACAATTTCATGTAAATACATCTAACCACCAGATGGTGCTCAAGAGCAGTCAAGAGTTATAGCGTAGTTTATTTAGCAACCATTGTACTTCGGACTACTTTTAACCAGTGTTGATAAATCAGCTTTGTTAATTAACATAGCTTGATGTTCTTTGTTGAACACTACACATGCAAGCCATCCCTATAAAGAAAACATCACATGGTACCAGGGGTATTTTCAGAGCATAGAAATGTTCAGCGAGGGAAAAATCTCCGTGCAAAGAGAAAAGAAAAAAATCTCTACCGGGCTCCGATCTCAACCACCTCGTGGCAGTCCGTAATGTTGGAAAAAACTGGGCAGTAGAAGCTTCATGCAGGGTTTGCCGACTCCAAAGCAATTCCGGACATCGGGTAAAGTTGATGTTAACTGGAAAAGTTTCAAACAGCAGTTTGAATTATATATCTCAGCCTTGGACCTTGAAGCAGTCAGTGATCAGCGGAAAATTGTGTTGTTTTTAACAATGGCTGGATCACCAGCCCGAGAGATTTTCAACACGTTCCGTTTTGAGAATGAAGATGGAAGAAAAAAAATAGAGTAAAGCAACCGAAATGTTCGACAGGCATTGTGAGCTTTAGATAAATGAAACTTTGAAAGATATATATTCCAGAAAAGAGTCCAGAAAGCAGGTGAAACACTTGACTGCTTTATTACAGATCTCAGGCTCAAACGCAGACCTGTACTTTTCCATATTATTAGACTCCATTCTGTGCGATCAGATTGTATATTGATTAAAAATGAAAAGCAGCGTGAGAGATTACTGAGACAATCAAAGTTAACGTTAGAAGACACCATTAGTATATGTCGTGCAAACAAACTTGATAAAAATCAATATTCCGAAATGTTGGTCCATGAAAGTGGCGTGAAAACAAACAACGCGGCCAACGCTATTGATGGAGTGCCGCATTTGAAAAATCAGCGCGCATCAGACGGTGGCCATTTTGCACATGACATCACGAGCATCATGGAGTGCAAACGTGGTGGCCACGTCCACTAAGCAAAAAAAAAAATGGCCAGCCTTCGGTAAAACCTGTGCAAAGTGTCACAGACTTAATCTCTTCATTTCTCAGTGTCGAACGGGAACTACATCGGAACAATTTAAAAAGATGAGTGCAGTCACTAAAGGAAGAGTTGTCCAGGAAATAAGTTTAAACAAATATGAAAATAAAGCCAGTAAACCTGACACTGTGCAAGATAAATATGATTTCGAAGACACTTTCTTTGTTGATATTGTTGAAAGTGTAAATAAAACACCACAGGCAATTTCCAATGCGGCAAATTTAAACCCGATCTCAGTCAGGGTGGTTGGACAATTTCATTAAAGGTTAACGGAAGCAATGCTCAAATTAAACTGGATTAAACGTGGTGCACGAGCTAATCTAATAAATCAATTAGACTTAGCCAAACTGAAAACAAAACCTCAAATTGCTGACAATGTCGGTTAAGGGACTGCAGTGGCAATGTCATCAGGTCAAAGACATGAAGATGCCTCTCAAATTATAGATTGGAGGACCAAGATGTTCTTCATTGTTGGCTTGCGAGCTCCTGTGAAGTGAATTCACAGCTCAGACAAGATCTCCGCCACTGGCAAAGACCAAATAGATGCCATTATTAACAAGTTTCCCAATATTTTTCATGGAATGGGTACGTTACCAATCACATACAAAATACAGCTTAGAGAGAATTCCAAGCAGTTATTGATGCACCAAGGAGGGTACCAGCTCCCTCGAGGTTTCCTGAAACTGGAACCTAACCACATGCAGCAACTAGGGACCATCACTAAAGTGATAGAACCCACTGACTGGGTTTGTTCAATGGTGTGGGTCAAAAATACAAATGGAATTCTCAGAATCTGCATTGATCCGAATGATCTCAACCAAAATATAAAGAGGGAATATTCCCCAATTCCCAAATGTGAAGAGATCACGAGTGAAATGTGCCAGAATTTTCACAAACTAGATGCCTCCAGACGGTTTAGGCAACTGCAGTTAGATGAAACCAGCAGAAAACATCAACACTCCAGATGGAGGGTACTGTTTTAATCGAGTGCCTTTTGGTATCAGATCGGCATTAGAAATATTTAATTGAGCGATGGAACAAATAATAGAAGGTCTTGAAGATGTCAGAGTATATGTTTACGATATCAATATATGGTCAGCGACTCAAGAAGAACACAACTCAAGACTTCAAGTAATGTATTTTGGTAGGTCTAACATAGAGGGGAAATATATCGTAAATGGCAAAACTCTTAGGAATGTAGAAAGTTAGAGAGATCTGTGCGTGCATGTCCACAGATCTTTGAAAGTGGCAACACAAGTGGACAAGGTAGTCAAGAAAGCATACGGAATGCTTGCCTTCATTGGACAGGACATTGAGTATTACAAACTGTCATGATACAGTTGCATAGAACCTTGGTATGGCCGCACTTGGAATATTGCGCACAATTCTGGTCGCCACACTGCCAGAAGGATGTGGAGGCTTTGGAGAGGGTGCAGAGGAGGTTTACTAGGATGTTTCCTGGTCTGGAGGGGTGTTTGCTATGTGGAGAGGCTGAACAGACTCGGACTGTTTTCATTAGAAAGACAGAGGTTGAGGGGTGACCTGATAGATGTCTGCAAGATTATGAGGGGCATGGATAGAGTGGATGGGCAGGAACTCTTTCCCAGGGTGGAGGGGTCAGTGAACAGGGGCATAGGTTTAAGTTCCGTGGGACAAAGTTTAGAGGAGATGTGCGAGGCAGTTCTTTTACGCAGAGGGTGGTGAGTTCCTGGAACACGTTGCCAGGGAAGGTTGTGGAAACAGATACATTAACGGCGTTCAAAAGGCATTTTGGCAAGCACATGGATAGGATGGGTATAGAGGGATAGAGCACAAGGAAGTGCTGAGGGTTTTGGTATTATGACTGGTACAGGTTTGGAGGGCCGAAGGGCCTGTTCCTGTGCTGTATTGTTCTTTTTTCTTGTTCTAATGCAACGAGTAGAGAGGTTTGGTTTAAAACTCAATAGACCAAATGTCAATTTGGTATCCACAAACTCACCTTTTTAGGTGACCAGATTTCAGCTCAAGGTGTGCAGCCAGACACCGAGAAGGTTGCAGCCGTCAACAAGGTGTCTTCCCCCAAAGACAAGAAAGCGGTTCTTAGACTGCTAGGCGTGGTAAACTTTCTGGGAAAGCTCATTCCAAATTTATCATCATGTACAACGGCTCTGAGACGGCGAGTACAGAAAAATGTTGTATTCACATGGCTGAAGAACACGCCAAGGAGTGGTCTGACTTAATGACAGCACTCACCACAGCACCAGTTCTGTCTTTCATCAATCCTAAGAATGAAACAAAGGTATCCACAGATGCTAGCCAGGACGGCATAGGAGCTGTGTTAGTTCAGCAAACATCTGATGGGTAATGGCAAACGATGGTTTATGTGTCAAAAGCAATGACACCGACTGAGCAGCGCTATGCGCAAATCAAAACATAATGTTTGGGTTTCCTCACTGGAATGGACGAGTTCCACAACGATGTGTCCGGGTTACTCACCTTTACCGTGGAGACGGATCATCGTTCTCTCGTACCCATCATCAAGAAAACTTTTAATGATATGTCTCCGAGGCTCCAACGTATGATAATAAAACTCCAAAGGTATGACTTTGAGCTAGTCTATACACCGGGTAAATACTTTGTTGTAGCTGATGCACTGTCGCGTGCAACTGAGGAATATACAGGATCGACCGACGTTGTCCAGGCCATCGAAGCTCAAGCAACCCTGATAGCAGAATGTCTACCTCTCTCTGATGAGAAAATGAAACTAATTAAAGAGGAAACAGCCAAGGATGACACAATTCAGCGTGGGCTGAAGTACATGCGAGATGGTGGCTCAAAGGAACTTGTTCCAGCTACAGGAACATTCGAGCGGATCTGAGCAGCATGAACGGATTCCTGCTTAGACAAGGCCGGATTGTAATTCCAGCTTCGATAAGGAACATGATCCTCAGCAAGGTGCATGAAGGCCATCTGGGGATGGAAAAGTGCAAACGAAGAGCTCGTCAATCAGTATATTGGCCAGGTATCATGAGGATACCTGCCAATCATGCGGAAACTGCCAACGTTACCACTCACAGCAGCAAAAGGAGGCACTTACGATGCATGACCTTGCAAAGACTCCATGGTCAAAGTTTGACATTGACCTGTTTTACTTCCATGGAAATGATTATTTTCGAACCATAGATTACTTCTCAAACTACCCAGAGGTGATTAAACTGCTCAATTCCAGTTCGAAAGCGGTCATAAAATCCCCCACAACCCAAAGATGTGCAGGGCAGGTGGATTGGCCGCGCTAAATTGCCCCTTAATTGGAAAAAGTAATTGGGTACTCTAAATTTATTTTTTAAAAAGGAGGGGTTATTGGGTTACGGGGATAGGGTGGAAGTGAGGGCTTAAGTGGATCCGTGCAGACTCGATGGGCTGAATGGCCTCCTTGTGAGCTGTATGTTCTATGTCTATGTCTAAAGGCCAGGGAATCCACAATGAACAGTAGGATGTTAGGACAGAGGACCAGAGGGGCCTTGGGGTGCATGTCCACAGATCCCTGAAAGGCAGCAGGACAGGTAGATAAGGTGGTTAAGAAGGCAGATGGAATACATGCCTTTATTAGCTGGAAATGGGAGATGATGATGGGAGCTGGATAAAACATTGGTTGGGCCATAGCTACAGTACTGTGTGAAATTCTGGTCCCCACACTATAGGAAGGATGTGATGACAGTGGAGAGAGAGCAGAGGTGATTTGCCAGGGTGTTGCCTGGGTTGGAGCGTTTCAGCTATGAAGAGGGATGGTTAGGCTGGAGAGAAAATGCTGGAAAATCCCAGCAAGTCTGGCAAAGCTTTGACAAAGGGTCACCTGGACTCGAAACGTTAGCTCTTTTCTCTCCGTACAGATGCTGCCAGACCTGCTGAGGTTTTCCAGAATTTTCTCTTTGGTTTCAGATTCCAGCATCCGCAAGAATTTGCTTTTATCCGGGTTAGGCTGGGAGATCAGAGGGGATTTGAGGAGAAGCCTTTTCACCCAGAGGTTGGTGGGAATCTGGAACTCGCTGCCTGAGAGGGTTAGAGAGGCGGAAACCCCCACAACATTTAAGGAGCATTTAAATGAGCATTTGAAACGCCACAGTGTGCAAGATAATAGACCAAATGCTGGAAAATGGGATTGGGATAGCTGCTTGATGGCCAGCACAGACACGATGGGCCGAAGGGCCTCGTTCTGTGCTACATGAGCTTTATTCTTTGAGAAAGTAACCCTCTATTCTTATCTTTTCAGGCTGGGCCCCAGAGGACAGTACACCGCTTGAACCTGGGATCATCCTTTGTAGCCAACTAGAATGTTTTGAATCTTCCTCCTCCAGTCCCTCCTCCATGATTGGCCACATCCCCACCGCTCACATGCCAACCGTCCAATCAGGAGTGCGGTCGGCCAGGGCAGCACGGTGGCTCAGTGGGTTCGCCCTGTAGCCTCACGGCGCCGAGGTCCCAGGTTCGAATCCCGGCTCTGGGTCACTGTCCATGTGGAGTTTGCACATTCTCCCCGTGTTTGCGTGGGTTTCACCCCCACAACCCAAAAGATGTGCAGGGCAGGTGGATTGGCCACGCTAAATTGCCCCTTAATTGCTCAAACTTAATTGGGTACTCTAAATTTATGAAAAAAAAGGAGTGCGGCCGTCCTCAAGCGCCTTCCACAGAAGCGAACGTTAGTCATGCGGACCACGTGATGCGCCATGTGATGCGCCATGGGATACACCCTTACCCTGTCCATCCGCACTATGTGGCACATCCCCCCTTACCCGGCCCATCCCCACTACATGGCACACCCCCCCTTACCCGGCCCATCCCCACTATGTGGCACATCCCCCCCTTACCCTGCCCATCCCCACTACATGGCACATCCCCCCTTACCCTGCCCATCCCCACTATGTGGCACGTCCTCCCTTACCCTGACCATCCCCACTATGTGGCACATTCCCCCTTACCCTGCCCATCCCCACTATGTGGCACATCCCCCCTTACCCGGCCCATCCCCACTACATGGCACATCCCCCCCTTACCCGGCCCATCCCCACTATGTGGCACATCCCCATCTTACCCGGCCCATCCCCACTATGTGACACATCCTCCCTTACCCGGCCCATCCCCACTATGTGGCACATTCCCCCTTACCCTGCCCATCCCCACTATGTGGCACATCCCCCCTTACCCTGCCCATCCGCACTATGTGACACATCCCCCCCTTACCCGGCCCATCCCCACTACATGGCACATCCCCCCCTTACCCTGCCCATCCCCACTATGTGGCACGTCCCCCCTTACCCTGCCCATCCCCACTATGTGGCACGCCCCCCCTTACCCGGCCCATCCCCACTATGTGGCACATCCCCCCTTACCCTGCCCATCCGCACTATATGACACATCCCCCCCTTACCCTGCCCATCCCCACTATGTGGCACGTCCCCCCTTACCCGGCCCATCCCCACTATGTGGCACATCCCCCCTTACCCGGCCCATCCCCACTATGTGGCACATCCCCCCTTACCCGGCCCATCCCCACTATGTGGCACATCCCCCCTTACCCTGCCCATCCCCACTATAGAACATAGAACATAGAACGATACAGCGCAGTACAGGCCCTTCGGCCCTCGATGTTGCACCGACATGGAAAAATACTAAAGGCCATCTAACCTACACTATGCCCTTATCATCCATATGCTTATCCAATAAATTTTTAAATGCCCTCAATGTTGGCGAGTTCACTACTGTTGCAGGTAGGGCATTCCACGGCCTCACCACTCTTTGCGTAAAAAACCCACCTCTGACCTCTGTCCTATATCTATTACCCCTCAATTTAAGTCTATGTCCCTCGTGCTAGCCACCTCCATCCGCGGGAGAAGGCTCTCGCTGTCCACCCTATCTAACCCTCTGATCATTTTGTATGCCTCTATAGAGGCATCCCCCCCTCACCCTGCCCATCCCCACTATGTGGCACATTCCCCCCTTACCCTGCCCATCCCCACTATATGACACATCCCCCCTTACCCGGCCCATCCCCACTATGTGGCACGCCCCCCGTTACCCGGCCCATCCCCACTATGTGGCACCCACCCCTTACCCTGCCCATCCCCACTATGTGGTACATCCCCCCTTACCCGGCCCATCCCCACTACATGGCACATCCCCCCTTACCCTGCCCATCCCCACTATGTGGCACATCCCCCCCTTACCCGGCCCATCCGCGCTACACGAGCAGGCAGCCCCGGGCATCCCCACTCCACGTTTTGTGCCCGAGCTCCGATCTAGACCGACGCCACCCCCCCCCCCCCACCCCCACCCTCCTCATCACGCCGTCCCATTTCCCCACAGTGCGTTTGACATCTTCCTGGGATGTTTAACTCATTTCCTCGTGAGGTTTGTCGCCCCTGATGAGTCTCCGCAGCGTCTGGCTCAGGTTTCCGAGTTTCTTTCAAGCCATGCAAAGTGGCCTTTGTGGATTCCGCCCTCGCCTTGCGCTTTGTGCTCTAAGGCTCCCGCTCTCTCTTTAGTTCCCGTGCACAACGGGAATGATGCAACAGATAATCCGCTTCGATCAGCATGGATCCCCGACCTGGAGGGGAATCAAATGTAGCTTAATGTGCGAGTGTGGGCCTCAAGAATTAATGCTTTTGAATGTTTAATAAAGTATTGAACATTGTGGCAGCGTTGTTTATAAAGTTTTTTTTACCTGTTGCACAGTGGCTTGCTTGTCACGATGGTCCACATCTCTCGAGAATTCTTCCACAGGATTTGTGGGGTTTATTGTCCATCCCTAATTGCTCCTTGTGAAAGTGGTGGGTAGGCCTCCATCTCATCTTGAACCCACTGCAGTCCCCGTGTGGTGTGGTGTGAAATCCAGGAATTCAGTCTGGCGACAGTGAAGGAATGGCCGATATGTTTCCCAGTCAGGATGGTGTGTGTGGGGCTCGGAGGGGAACTTGCAGGCGGTGGGCATTCCCCATGTGTCTGTTGCCCCCCAACCCGCAACCCTTGTCCTTCTAGACGATAGATGTGGTGTGTTGGGAAGGTGCTAGCAAGGGAGCCTTGGTGAGTGGCTGCCATGTGTCTTGTAGATGGTTGTGGTAGTATGACTAGGGGTATTATGGTACTTGGAAGTGTGAGCTGCCATTGATGCAGAGGACTCGCTGCCCATTGGCCCAGGTATGTCATGTGCCTCTCAGCCGATTGGCTGAGAGGTAGGTAGCTCCACCTACGAAGCTGAGTATAAGAACCCGTGGTCCCCAGCAGTCTGCCATTCTTCTTTACGTCTGCTGCAGGGTCTACTTCTTGTGTATTAAAGCCTATCGTTTGGACTTTATCTACGTTTCGTGTCCATTGATTGTGCATTAATTTAATACACAAGATTTTAAAGGATGGAGCTTCGCATCGAGCCGGAGTGTCTTCGACTCAGCCCCCACGCAGCAAATGCAGCAGCAGCATTTAAACACTGGCTGGCTTGCTTCAATAGTTACCCGAGTACAGCCGAAAATGTCCCGACGAGGGAGCAGAAATTGCATATCCTCCACTCATGCGTCGGCACCGCCGTGTACACACTCATAGAGGACACGACAGACTACGACGCAGCCATGGACTTGCTCAAAGGACATTTCATATGGCCGGTGAACCAAGTCTATGCTCGGCACTTACTGGCCATGAGGCAGCAACTTCCTGGTGAGTCTCTGGACGAATTTTACCGGACCCTCCTCGTGCTGGGGAGGAACTGCGGCTGCCCCGAGGTTTCTGCTGCCAAGCATACCGAATCAGAGACGCTTTCGTTGCAGGTATGCAGTCCTCGCAGATCACCCAAAGACTGTTGGAGAGAGAGACTTTAAGCCTTACGGAGGCACGGGCCCTCGCCTCCTCCCTAGACATCGCTAATCGTAAAGCCCGCGCGTTCGCCCCCGACCGCGCGGCGGCCCCCTGGGCAGCGATGAACACAACCTCCCTCACCCCTACGGACGCGGACCCCTCCCAGGTCTGCGCCGCAGGGCGCCCCGAAAAACCCACGGGTCCCCGCTGCTATTTTTCTGGCCAGGCAAAGCACCCCCGCCAGCGCTGCCCGGCCCGCTCCGCAATCTGTAAAGGCTGCGGCAAGAAGGGCCACTTTGCGGCCGTCTGTTAATCAAAAGCGGTCGCAGGTCCTCTCCCCGGCACTCCTCAGGGGTCCCGTGTGGCCCGCGGATCTCGCTGCCCCCACCCCCCACCTCCACGTGCGATCCCCGGGCGCCGCCATTTTGGCCCCCGACTCCACGTGCGATCCCCGGGCGCCGCTATTTTGTCCACCCCCCACCATGTTAAGCCGACGGGCGGCACCATCTTGGACCGAGGACCCCGCAGGTGACTACTCTCTGCCGGCTGACGACTCGGAGTTTCTGCCACGACTCGCCTCAGTCACATGGGACCAGTCGCGGCCTCGCACCCTATCCACGGCAACCACGAAGATCCTCCTCAACGGCCACGAGACAAGCTGCCTTCTGGACTCCAGGAGCACAGAGAGTTTTGTCCACCCCGCCACGGTAAGATCCTGCGCTCTTCCTGTTTATCCAGTCAAACAAAAAATCGCTCTGGCCTCCGGTTCTCACTCGGTACAGATCACGGGGTGCTGCATAGCGGACCTCACAGTCCAGGGGAGGGAGTTTAAAAATTACAAGCTCTTCGTCCTTTCCCACCGCTGCACGGCAGCACTCCTGGGGTTAGATTTCCAGTGTAACCTCCAGAGCCTAACATTCGAATTCGGCAGCCCTTTGCCCCTCCGTTCTGTCTGCAGCCTCGCGACCCTCAAGGCCGATCCCCCGTCCTTGTTTGCAAACCTCACCCCAGATTGCAAACCCGTCGCCACCAGGAGCAGACGGTACAGTGCCCAGGACCGGACCTTCATCAGGTCTGAAATCCAGCGGTTTCTGAAGGAAGGGGTCATCGAGGCTAGCAACAGTCCCTGGCGAGCTCAAGTGCTGGTGGTAAAGACTGGGGAGAAAATAGGATGGTCATAGACTACAGTCAGATCATCAACAGGTTTACGCAGCTGGACGCGTACCCTCTCCCGCGTATCTCCGACCTGGTCAACAGGATCGTGCAGTACAAGGTCTTCTCCACGGTGGACCTCAAGTCTGCCTACCATCAGCTTCCCATCCACGCGAGTGACCGAAAGAACACTGTGTTCGAAGTGGGTGGGCGACTCTACCACTTTTTAAGGGTTCCCTTCGGTGTCACAAACGGGATCTCGGTCTTCCAACGGGTGATGGACCGAATGGTCGACCAATACGGTTTACAGGCAGCTTTCCCGTATCTTGATAATGTCACCATCTGCAGCCACGATCAGCAGGACCACGACACCAGCCTCCGAAAATTCCTCCCAACCGCAAAGCTCCTGAACCTGACCTACAACAAGGACAAATGCGTGTTTAGCACCGACCGTCTAGCCATCCTCGGCTACGTAGTGCGTAACGGAGTGATAGGCCCCGACCCGGAACGCATGCGCCCCCTGATGGAGCTTTCCCTCCCCCACTCCCTCAAAGCCCTCAAGCGCTGTTTGGGCTTCTTTTCATATTACGCCCAGTGGGTCACCAATTACGCCGACAAAGCCCGTCCCCTCATCCAATCAGCCACATTTCCCCTGTCGATGGAGGCCCGGCAGACCTTTAGCCGCATCAAAGCGGATATCGCAATGGCCACGATGCGGTCTATCGATGAGTCCCTCCCCTTCCAAGTCGAGAGCGACGCGTCCGATGTAGCTCTGGCAGCCACCCTCAACCAAGCGGGCAGATCCGTGGCCTTTTTCTCCCGTATCCTGCACGCTTCCGAAATCCGCCACTCCTCGGTCGAGAAGGAAGCACAGGCCATAGTAGAAGCTGTGCGACATTGGAGGCACTATCTGGCCTGCAGGAGGTTCACCCTCCTTACAGACCAACGGTCAGTGGCCTTCATGTTCGACAATGCACAGACGGGCAAGATAAAGAACGACAAGATCTTGCGGTGGAGGATCGAACTGTCCACCTACAACTACGACACCTTGTATCGTCCTGGGAAGCTAAACGAGCCTCCCGATGCCCTGTCCCGCGGCACCTGTGCCAACGCACAAGTGGACCGCCTCCGAGCCCTCCACGCGGAACTCTGCCACCCGGGGGTCACCCGCTTTTTCCATTTCATAAAGACCCGCAGCCTGCCCCACTCCATCGAGGAGGTCAGGACAGTGACCAGGGAATGCCACATCTGCGCGGAGTGCAAACCGCATTTCTACCGCACCGAACAAGGGCATTTTATAAAGGCTTCCCGCCCCTTTGAAGGTCTCAGCATGGACTTCAAAGGTCCCATCCCCTCCAACAACTGCAACACGTACTTCCTCAACGTGATTGACGAGTACTCTCGCTTCCCGTTCACCATCCCCTGCCCCGACATGACCACAACCACCATCATTAAAGCCCTCCACACCATTTTCTCTCTGTTCGGATTCCCCGCTTACATCCACAGCGACCGGGGATCCTCCTTTATGAGTGACGAACTGCGTCAATTCCTGCTCAGCAGGGGCATCGCCTCCAGCAGGACGACCAGTTACAACCCCCGGGGTAACGGACAGGTCGAGAGGGAGAACGGTACGGTCTGGAAGACCATCCTGCTGGCCCTACGGTCCAGAAATCTCCCAGTCTCCCACTGGCAAGAGATCCTCCCAGATGCCCTCCACTCAATCCGGTCACTCCTCTGTGCCTCCACTAACCAAACGCCTCACAAAATCCTTCTAGTTTTTCCCAGGAAGCCTTCCTCAGGGACCCCGCTCCCGACCTGGCTGGCTACCCCTGGGCCCATCCTGCTCCAGAGACACGTGCGGGTGCACAAGTCGGACCCGTTGGTCGAAAGAGTCCAGCTACTCCACGCAAACCCGCAGTACACGTATGTGGAGATCCCGACGGCCGACAGGACACGGCCTCCTTACGGGACCTGACACTCGCCAGATGCCGCCTCCCCCCCCCTCCCCCCCGGCGCCAGCACCCACCAAACCCCCCCCCCAACCCCAACTGTCCCCAGCAGGCGCCCCCTCCCGGCCCCACCGACACCTACACACACGCGGCCCAGCGGACAGGACAACCCTCCCCCGGCCTGGCCCCCGCTAGCTCCAACTAGGGGTATGGACGCAAGATCAGGATCATCGCTCCCGGAGTCACGGACAACCACCGCTCCAACGTCACCGGCACAGCTTCGCAGGTCAAACAGGACGTCCAAGGCACCCGATCAGCTGATCGAATCCATGTGACCTGCTGATGGACTCTTGTTTTTCTTTGTCTGTTCTCCATTTTTTTTCTCCACCCCCATTTTTCCAGACTGTACATAGATTTATTCTGTATTTTGTACATAATTGCGGGCCAGTGGACAACCATCAATGCAATGGTGTGACCTAACACCTCTAGTCATACTACCGGTCTCTCACGTACTCACGGGACACGCACCCCCCCCCCCCCCGCCATGTCCGCGTTCCCCGTACACCCCCCCCCCCCCCCCCACCCCGGTTCCTTTTCAACAGGGGGTGAATGTGATAGTATGACTGGAGGTATTAAGGTACCTGGAAGTTTGAGCTGCCATTGGTGCAGAAGACTCGCTGCCCATTGACCCAGGTATGTCATGTGCCTCTCAGCCGATTGGTTGAGAGGTAGGTAGTTCCGCCTATGAGGCGGGGTATAAGAACCCGTGTACCCCGGCAGTCTGCCATTCTTCTGTGCGTCTGCTGCCAGGTCCACTTCTTTTATATTAAAGCCTATCGTTCGGACTTTATCTACGTTTCGTGTCCATTGATTGTGCATCAATGGTACACACGACTGCTACTGTGCGTCGGTGGTGGAGCTGACAGGAATAGGGAAGGTAGTAGGGCTGGAAGAGGGTACAGAGACAGGGATGGGATGAAGGGGCTGGTGGAGGTTGCAGAGAGAGGAAAGGGCTGGGGGAGGTTGCTGGGATAGGAAGGGGTGTAGGGGCTGAAGGATGTCACAAGGATCAGGAGGATTGTCAGGTATGGAGGAGGCTGTAGAGATAGGGAGGGTTGGCAGGGATGGAGAAGATACCAAAGATAGGAAGGTGTGTAGGGCTGGGGGACGTTATAGTGATAGGGAGGGATGTAAGGGGCTGGAGGGAGTTACAAACATAGGCAGGGTTTTCAGGCCTGGAGGAGGTTGCAGTGCTGTGAAGCACTATGGGAGCTGGAGTACGCTACAGAGATAGGGGTGGATTTGTGGGGGGCTGGAGGAGGTTACAGAGATAATGCAGGGTCATGGGGTTGGAGGAGGTTACAGTGATAGGGAGGGTCATGGGGCTGGAGGAGGTTACAGAGACAGGAAGGGTCATGGGGCTGGAGGAGGTTACAGTGATAGAGAGGGTCATGGGGTTGGAGGAGGTTACAGTGATAGGGAGGGTCATGGGGCTGGAGGAGGTTACAGAGATAGGGAGGGTGTAGGGGCTGGAGGAGGTTACAGAGATAGGGAGGGTAATGGGGCTGGAGGAGGTTACAGTGATAGGGAGGGTGTAGGGGCTGGAGGAGGTTACAGAGATAGGGAGGGTCATGGGGCTGGAGGAGGTTACAGAGATAGGGAGGGTCATGGGGCTGGAGGAGGTTACAGAGATACGGAGGGTCATGGAGCTGGAGGAGGTTACAGATATAGGGAGGGGTGTCGGGGCTGGAGGAGGTTACAGAGATAGCGAGGGGTGAAGGGGCTGGAGGAGGTTACAGAGATAGGGAGGGTCATGGGGCTGGAGGAGGTTACAGAGATAAGGCAGGGTCATGGGGCAGGAGGAGGTTACAGTGATAGGGAAGGTGTAGGGGCTGGAGGAGGTTACAGAGATAGGGAGGGGTGTAGGGGCTGGAGGGGGTAACAGAGATAGGGAGGGGTGTAGGGCTGGAGGAGGTTACAGAGATAGGGAGGGTCATGGGGCTGGAGGAGGTTACAGTGATAGGCAGGGTGCAGGGGCTGGAGGAGGTTACAGAGATAGGGAGGGTCATGGGGCTGGAGGAGGTTACAGAGATACGGAGGGTCATGGAGCTGGAGGAGGTTACAGATATAGGGAGGGGTGTCGGGGCTGGAGGAGGTTACAGAGATAGCGAGGGGTGAAGGGGCTGGAGGAGGTTACAGAGATAGGAAGGGTCATGGGGCAGGAGGAGGTTACAGTGATAGGGAGGGTGTAGGGGCTGGAGGAGGTTACAGAGATAGGGAGGGTGTAGGGGCTGGAGGGGGTTACAGAGATAGGGAGGGGTGTAGGGCTGGAGGAGGTTACAGAGATAGGGAGGGTCATGGGGCTGGAGGAGGTTACAGTGATAGGGAGGGTGTAGGGGCTGGAGGAGGTTACAGAGATAGGGAGGGTCATGGGGCTGGAGGAGGTTACAGAGATAGGGAGGGTCATGGGGCTGGAGGAGGTTACAGAGATAGGGAGGGTCATGGGGCTGGAGGAGGTTACAGAGATAGGGAGGGTCATGGGGCTGGAGGAGGTTACAGAGATACGGAGGGTCATGGGGCTGGAGGAGGTTACAGTGATAGGGAGGGTGTCGGGGCTGGAGGAGGTTACAGAGATAGGGAGGGTCATGGGGCGGGAGGAGGTTACAGAGATAGGGAGGGTCATGGGGCTGGAGGTTACAGAGATAGGGAGGGTCATGGGGCTGGAGGAGGTTACAGTGAAAGGGAGGGTAATGGAGCTGGAGAAGGTTACAGAGATAGGGAGGGGTGTCTGGGCTGGAGGATGCTACAGAGATAGGGAGGGGTGTAGGGGCTGGAGGGGGTTAAAGAGATAGGAAGGGGTGTAGGGCTGGAGGAGGTTACAGAGATAGGGAGGGCCATGCGGCTGGAGGAGGTTACAATGATAGGGAGGGTGTAGGGGCTGGAGGAGGTTACAGAGATACGGAGGGTCATGGAGCTGGAGGAGGTTACAGTGATAGGGAGGGTGTCGGGGCTGGAGGAGGTTACAGAGATGGTGAGGGGTGAAGGGGCTGGAGGAGGTTACAGAGATAGGGAGGGGTGTAGGGGCTGGAGGAGGTTACAGAGATAGGGGGGGTCATGGGGCTGGAGGAGGTTACAGAGATAAGGCAGGGTCATGGGGCAGGAGGAGGTTACAGTGATAGGGAGGGTGTAGGGGCTGGAGGAGGTTACAGAGATAGGGAGGGGTGTAGGGGCTGGAGGGGGTTACAGAGATAGGGAGGGGTGTAGGGCTGGAGGAGGTTACAGAGATAGGGAGGGTCATGAGGCTGGAGGAGGTTTCAGTGATAGGGAGGGTATAGGGGCTTGAGGAGGTTACAGAGATAGGGAGGGTCTTGGGGCTGGAGGTTACAGAGATAGGGAGGGTCATGGGGCTGGAGGAGGTTACAGTGAAAGGGAGGGTAATGGAGCTGGAGAAGGTTACAGAGATAGGGAGGGGTGTCTGGGCTGGAGGATGCTACAGAGATAGGGAGGGGTGTAGGGGCTGGAGGGGGTTAAAGAGATAGGAAGGGGTGTAGGGCTGGAGGAGGTTACAGAGATAGGGAGGGCCATGCGGCTGGAGGAGGTTACAATGATAGGGTGGGTGTAGGGGCTGGAGGAGGTTACAGAGATACGGAGGGTCATGGAGCTGGAGGAGGTTACAGTGATAGGGAGGGTGTCGAGGCTGGAGGAGGTTACAGAGATGGTGAGGGGTGAAGGGGCTGGAGGAGGTTACAGAGATAGGGAGGGGTGTAGGGGCTGGAGGAGGTTACAGAGATAGGGAGGGTCATGGGGCTGGAGGAGGTTACAGAGATAAGGCAGGGTCATGGGGCAGGAGGAGGTTACAGTGATAGGGAGGGTGTAGGGGCTGGAGGAGGTTACAGAGATAGGGAGGGGTGTAGGGGCTGGAGGGGGTTACAGAGATAGGGAGGGGTGTAGGGCTGGAGGAGGTTACAGAGATAGGGAGGACCATGAGGCTGGAGGAGGTTTCAGTGATAGGGAGGGTATAGGGGCTTGAGGAGGTTACAGAGATAGGGAGGGCCATGCGGCTGGAGGAGGTTACAATGATAGGGAGGGTGTAGGGGCTGGAGGAGGTTACAGAGATACGGAGGGTCATGGAGCTGGAGGAGGTTACAGTGATAGGGAGGGTGTCGGGGCTGGAGGAGGTTACAGAGATGGTGAGGGGTGAAGGGGCTGGAGGAGGTTACAGAGATAGGGAGGGGTGTAGGGGCTGGAGGAGGTTACAGAGATAGGGAGGGTCATGGGGCTGGAGGAGGTTACAGAGATAAGGCAGGGTCATGGGGCAGGAGGAGGTTACAGTGATAGGGAGGGTGTAGGGGCTGGAGGAGGTTACAGAGATAGGGAGGGGTGTAGGGGCTGGAGGGGGTTACAGAGATAGGGAGGGGTGTAGGGCTGGAGGAGGTTACAGAGATAGGGAGGGTCATGAGGCTGGAGGAGGTTTCAGTGATAGGGAGGGTATAGGGGCTTGAGGAGGTTACAGAGATAGGGAGGGTCTTGGGGCTGGAGGAGGTTACAGAGATACGCAGGGTCATGGAGCTGGAGGAGGTTACAGAGACAGGGAGGGTCATGAGGCTGGAGGAGGTTACAGAGATAGGGAGGGTCATGAGGCTGGAGGAGGTTTCAGTGATAGGGAGGGTATAGGGGCTTGAGGAGGTTACAGAGATAGGGAGGGGTTTCGGGGCTGGAGGAGGTTACAGAGATAACGAGGGATGAAGGGGCTGGAGGAGGTTACAGAGATAGGGAGGGTCATGGGGCTGGAGGAGGTTACAGTGATAGGGAGGGTGTAGGGGCTGGAGGAGGTTACAGAGATAGGGAGGGTCATGGGGCTGGAGGACGTCACAGAGATAGGGAAGGTCATGGGGCAGGAGGAGGTTACAGGGATAGGGAGGGTCATGGGGCTGGAGGAGGTTACAGTGATAGGGAGGGTCATGGGGCGGGAGGAGGTTACAGAGATAGGGAGGGGTGTAGCGGCTGGAGGAGGTTACAGAGATTGGGAAGGTCATGGGGCTGAAGGAGGTTACAGAGATAGGGAGGGGTTTTGGGGCTGGAGGATGTTACAGAGATAGGGAGGGGTGTAGTGGCTGAAGGAGGTTACGCAGATAGGGTGGGGTGTAGGGGCTGGTGGTGGTTACATAGATAGGGAGGGGTGTAGGTGCTGGAGGAGGTTACAGTGATAGGGAGGGGTGTCGGGGCTTGAAGAGGTTACAGTGATAGTAAGGGTCATGGAGCTGGAGGAGGTTACAGAGATAGGGAGGGTTGTAGGGGCTGTTGGAGGTTACAGAGATAGGGAGGCGTGTAGGGGCTGGAGGAGGTTACAGAGATAGGGAGGGGTGTTGGAACTGGAGGAGGATACAGAGATAGGGAGGGGTGGAGGGACTGGAGGAGGTTACAGTGATAGGGCGGGTCATGGGGCTGGAGGAGGTTACAGTGATAGGGAGGGTCATGGGGCTGGAGGAGGTGACAGAGACAGGGAGGGTCATGGGGCTGGAGGAGGTTACAGAGATAGGGAGGGTCATGGGGCTGGAGGAGGTTACAGTGATAGGCAGGGTGTAGGGGCTGGAGGAGGTTACAGAGATAGGGAGGGTCATGGGGCTGGAGGAGGTTGCAGAGATACGGAGGGTCATGGAGCTGGAGGAGGTTACAGATATAGGGAGGGGTGTCGGGGCTGGAGGAGGTTACAGAGATAGCGAGGGGTGAAGGGGCTGGAGGAGGTTACAGAGATAGGAAGGGTCATGGGGCAGGAGGAGGTTACAGTGATAGGGAGGGTGTAGGGGCTGGAGGAGGTTACAGAGATAGGGAGGGGTGTAGGGGCTGGAGGGGGTTACAGAGATAGGGAGGGGTGTAGGGCTGGAGGAGGTTACAGAGATAGGGAGGGTCATGGGGCTGGAGGAGGTTACAGTGATAGGGAGGGTGTAGGGGCTGGAGGAGGTTACAGAGATAGGGAGGGTCATGGGGCTGGAGGAGGTTACAGAGATAGGGAGGGTCATGGGGCTGGAGGAGGTTACAGAGATAGGGAGGGTCATGGGGCTGGAGGAGGTTACAGAGATAGGGAGGGTCATGGGGCTGGAGGAGGTTACAGAGATACGGAGGGTCATGGGGCTGGAGGAGGTTACAGTGATAGGGAGGGTGTCGGGGCTGGAGGAGGTTACAGAGATAGGGAGGGTCATGGGGCGGGAGGAGGTTACAGAGATAGGGAGGGTCATGGGGCTGGAGGTTACAGAGATAGGGAGGGTCATGGGGCTGGAGGAGGTTACAGTGAAAGGGAGGGTAATGGAGCTGGAGAAGGTTACAGAGATAGGGAGGGGTGTCTGGGCTGGAGGATGCTACAGAGATAGGGCGGGGTGTAGGGGCTGGAGGGGGTTAAAGAGATAGGAAGGGGTGTAGGGCTGGAGGAGGTTACAGAGATAGGGAGGGCCATGCGGCTGGAGGAGGTTACAATGATAGGGAGGGTGTAGGGGCTGGAGGAGGTTACAGAGATACGGAGGGTCATGGAGCTGGAGGAGGTTACAGTGATAGGGAGGGTGTCGGGGCTGGAGGAGGTTACAGAGATGGTGAGGGGTGAAGGGGCTGGAGGAGGTTACAGAGATAGGGAGGGGTGTAGGGGCTGGAGGAGGTTACAGAGATAGGGGGGGTCATGGGGCTGGAGGAGGTTACAGAGATAAGGCAGGGTCATGGGGCAGGAGGAGGTTACAGTGATAGGGAGGGTGTAGGGGCTGGAGGAGGTTACAGAGATAGGGAGGGGTGTAGGGGCTGGAGGGGGTTACAGAGATAGGGAGGGGTGTAGGGCTGGAGGAGGTTACAGAGATAGGGAGGGTCATGAGGCTGGAGGAGGTTTCAGTGATAGGGAGGGTATAGGGGCTTGAGGAGGTTACAGAGATAGGGAGGGTCTTGGGGCTGGAGGTTACAGAGATAGGGAGGGTCATGGGGCTGGAGGAGGTTACAGTGAAAGGGAGGGTAATGGAGCTGGAGAAGGTTACAGAGATAGGGAGGGGTGTCTGGGCTGGAGGATGCTACAGAGATAGGGAGGGGTGTAGGGGCTGGAGGGGGTTAAAGAGATAGGAAGGGGTGTAGGGCTGGAGGAGGTTACAGAGATAGGGAGGGCCATGCGGCTGGAGGAGGTTACAATGATAGGGTGGGTGTAGGGGCTGGAGGAGGTTACAGAGATACGGAGGGTCATGGAGCTGGAGGAGGTTACAGTGATAGGGAGGGTGTCGAGGCTGGAGGAGGTTACAGAGATGGTGAGGGGTGAAGGGGCTGGAGGAGGTTACAGAGATAGGGAGGGGTGTAGGGGCTGGAGGAGGTTACAGAGATAGGGAGGGTCATGGGGCTGGAGGAGGTTACAGAGATAAGGCAGGGTCATGGGGCAGGAGGAGGTTACAGTGATAGGGAGGGTGTAGGGGCTGGAGGAGGTTACAGAGATAGGGAGGGGTGTAGGGGCTGGAGGGGGTTACAGAGATAGGGAGGGGTGTAGGGCTGGAGGAGGTTACAGAGATAGGGAGGACCATGAGGCTGGAGGAGGTTTCAGTGATAGGGAGGGTATAGGGGCTTGAGGAGGTTACAGAGATAGGGAGGGCCATGCGGCTGGAGGAGGTTACAATGATAGGGAGGGTGTAGGGGCTGGAGGAGGTTACAGAGATACGGAGGGTCATGGAGCTGGAGGAGGTTACAGTGATAGGGAGGGTGTCGGGGCTGGAGGAGGTTACAGAGATGGTGAGGGGTGAAGGGGCTGGAGGAGGTTACAGAGATAGGGAGGGGTGTAGGGGCTGGAGGAGGTTACAGAGATAGGGAGGGTCATGGGGCTGGAGGAGGTTACAGAGATAAGGCAGGGTCATGGGGCAGGAGGAGGTTACAGTGATAGGGAGGGTGTAGGGGCTGGAGGAGGTTACAGAGATAGGGAGGGGTGTAGGGGCTGGAGGGGGTTACAGAGATAGGGAGGGGTGTAGGGCTGGAGGAGGTTACAGAGATAGGGAGGGTCATGAGGCTGGAGGAGGTTTCAGTGATAGGGAGGGTATAGGGGCTTGAGGAGGTTACAGAGATAGGGAGGGTCTTGGGGCTGGAGGAGGTTACAGAGATACGCAGGGTCATGGAGCTGGAGGAGGTTACAGAGACAGGGAGGGTCATGAGGCTGGAGGAGGTTACAGAGATAGGGAGGGTCATGAGGCTGGAGGAGGTTTCAGTGATAGGGAGGGTATAGGGGCTTGAGGAGGTTACAGAGATAGGGAGGGGTTTCGGGGCTGGAGGAGGTTACAGAGATAACGAGGGATGAAGGGGCTGGAGGAGGTTACAGAGATAGGGAGGGTCATGGGGCTGGAGGAGGTTACAGTGATAGGGAGGGTGTAGGGGCTGGAGGAGGTTACAGAGATAGGGAGGGTCATGGGGCTGGAGGACGTCACAGAGATAGGGAAGGTCATGGGGCAGGAGGAGGTTACAGGGATAGGGAGGGTCATGGGGCTGGAGGAGGTTACAGTGATAGGGAGGGTCATGGGGCGGGAGGAGGTTACAGAGATAGGGAGGGGTGTAGCGGCTGGAGGAGGTTACAGAGATTGGGAAGGTCATGGGGCTGAAGGAGGTTACAGAGATAGGGAGGGGTTTTGGGGCTGGAGGATGTTACAGAGATAGGGAGGGGTGTAGTGGCTGAAGGAGGTTACGCAGATAGGGTGGGGTGTAGGGGCTGGTGGTGGTTACATAGATAGGGAGGGGTGTAGGTGCTGGAGGAGGTTACAGTGATAGGGAGGGGTGTCGGGGCTTGAAGAGGTTACAGTGATAGGAAGGGTCATGGAGCTGGAGGAGGTTACAGAGATAGGGAGGGTTGTAGGGGCTGTTGGAGGTTACAGAGATAGGGAGGCGTGTAGGGGCTGGAGGAGGTTACAGAGATAGGGAGGGGTGTTGGAACTGGAGGAGGATACAGAGATAGGGAGGGGTGGAGGGACTGGAGGAGGTTACAGTGATAGGGCGGGTCATGGGGCTGGAGGAGGTTACAGTGATAGGGAGGGTCATGGGGCTGGAGGAGGTGACAGAGACAGGGAGGGTCATGGGGCTGGAGGAGGTTACAGAGATAGGGAGGGGTGTAGGGGCTGGAGGAGGTTACAGAGATAGGGAGGGGTGAAGGAGCTGGAGGAGGTTACAGAGATCGCGAGGGGTGTAGGGGCTGGAGGAGGTTACAGAGATGAGGTAGGGTCATGGGGCTGGAGGAGGTTACAGTGATAGGGAGGGGTGTAGGGGCTGGAGGAGGTTACAGAGATAGGGAGGGGTGAAGGAGCTGGAGGAGGTTACAGAGATAGCGAGGGGTGTAGGGACTGGAGGTTACAGAGATAGGGAGGGGTGAAGGAGCTGGAGGAGGTTACAGAGATCGCGAGGGGTGTAGGGGCTGGAGGAGGTTACAGAGATGTTTAGGGTCATGGGGCTGGAGGAGGTTACAGAGATAGGGACGGTCATGGGGCTGGAGGAGGTTACAGAGATAGGGAGGGTTGTTGGGGCTGGTTGAAGTTGCGTATCCAGGGAAGTGTGATGAATGGTATCAGTAACTGCTGTAATTTTACCTTACCTTTAATACATTGGCCCTTTAAGACCGGGCTTGGAACCCTGGGGGACTCCGCCTCTGGCTTCGCCCCCAGGAAACAGTATATAAGATGCAGCTCACTCGGCAGCATGTGATGAGCACACTTCTCGGCTGCTGTTCAGTTCTCTGATGATTAAAGCCTTTGAATTACCGATCTTCTCTCCTGTGTCGTAATTGAGGGTATCTCAATTTAATCATCAGACGCATCAAGATGGACAGCGCTCTAAAGCCGGAGAAACTCAACCTGGACACTCGGTCGTCGGAGGCCCCAGAAATGTTTAAATATTGGTTCCGGTGCTTTGAGGACTATCTTGACTCCTCAGCAACTGAGGTCGACGGCGTTCGCAAGCTGAGATTACTACATGCCCGGGTGGGCCACCGACTCTCCTCCGTGATCGAGGACGCTACGACCTGCGAAACTGCGGTCGATATACTGAAGAAACGCTTCGTGAAGCTGATTAACGAGGTACACGCCAGACATTTGCTCTCAACCTACAGCCAGCGTTCCGGGGTAACTCTGGACGAGTACGTGGAGAGACTCACTGCGCTCGCGAGGAACTGCAACCATAAAGCAGTGACGGCAGAAGCCCACATGAACTTGCCTATTCGCGATGCCTTTGTGTCCGGTATCAGGTCCTCGTACATCCGGCAGCGGCTCCTAGAAGACGGGGAAAAGGTTCTCGAATGCACGGTAACGCTCGCCTCTTCCCTAGAAACGGCCCACCGTAACCTCCGTACATACTCCGTGGACCCTGCAAACCCCTCTCGATCCCCTCTAGACTCGGCCACGCTACAGGCCTGCGCCACGCGCCGATCCGCTCACTCCGGGTGTTCCCCATGCTGTTTCTGTAGGCAAGGCCAGCACCCACGTCAACGTTGCATGGCCAGCTCTGCGGGAAGAAAGGGCACTTCGCTAAAGTCTGCCTGGCTGGGCCCAAAGGCCGCAAACAAAATCCTCACCAGGCCTAGAAATCAGCTCCCGGCCTCACAGGCACCACAACGCGGCTGCGCGGTGGCCGGACACGCCCACTTCCGACGCGTCATCGACCTTGTGCGAGTCATGGGAGCGGCCATCTTGGCGGCGGCCATCTTCGAACCCCGACACGTGCGACCGACGGTGGCGGCCATTTTGTGACTCCAGGTGGCCATTTTGTGAATCCGACTTAACCGAAGACTCTGACAACCCGCAACTAGGAGCGATCACGCTCGATCAATCACGGCCAACGCACCTGTGGAACTCAATGATGCGGGTGCGAATCAACGGCCACGACACTCCCTGCCTTTTCAACTCCGGGAGCACGGAGAGCTTTATCCATCCAGACACGGTAAGGTGCTGCTCTCTGCGCACCCTCCCCGCCACCCAAACTATCGCTCTCGCCTCTGGGTCCCATTTGGTACATATCACGGGGTATTGTATCGGTGACCTCGCAATTCAAGGCGCTGAATACACCCGTTTTAAACTCTTCATCCTCCCTCACCTCTGCGCCCCCCTGCTGCTCGGTCTGGACTTTCAGTGCAGCCACCGGAGCCTGACACTGAAGTTCGGCGGACCCCTGCCCCCACTCACGGTATGCAACCTGGCGACACTCAAAGTGGCACCAACCCCCCTATTCGCGAACCTCACTCCCGACTGTAAGCCCGTCGCCACCAGGAGTCGCCGGTACAGTACCCAAGACATGACTTTTATCAAGTCAGAGGTTCAGCGGCTACTAAAAGAGGGGGTCATAGAGGCCAGCAACAGCCCTTGGAGGGCTCAAGTATTGGTAGTCCACTCCGGGGAAAAGCAACGAATGGTAGTGGATTATAGCCAGACCATAAACCGCTTTACGCAACTCGATGCGTACCCACTTCCCCGCTGATGGAACCATCAATTCATGAGACATGTGCTTTCAGATATGAACAGTGTTTTTAATCTACTTACTTCAGAGCCAGCCTGTTACCCGTTGAACTCATGATGAACTCAGGCTGGCTCTGGACACGGTTATTTATACAGCAGTCTAGGGGGAGGAGACATGGGCGGAGCCAAGGGTGGAGCCCTGTCCAAACTCCTGAGCATTCCCAGAGCTACTCCCCCTAGTGGTCGGATAACGATACTGCGCTTACAATAGTATTGGTAAATACAGTGTGAATTACCAAGTTACATTCACCGCATTCACCCCCTGCAAAAAAATCAAGTCCTGCGGGGGTGGTGGCCTACAAAGTAAGTCGATCCGGGGGTCGAACTGTCCGCTGTGATCTGCGGAGCACTGGGGTTGCAGCCTCTTGCGGTGGCTGGGGTACAATGGCGGACTCCAGGGAGGGTTGTGTCCGAGCTTCATACTCTCCTGGTTCGACCGGGGACTGGGGGCGCTGGGGGTTGGCCGGCGCGGGTGCACGGAACTGGTGGAGCGAGCTCGTGGGCTCAGGAGCGTGAGGGAGAGGCAGCATGGGGTGTAGGGTGAGGGGACCTTCTGTGGGGGTAGAGGGGGCGCTGGATCCGGCGGGTGCCAGATCCCGGAGGGATACTGTGTCCTGGCGGCCGTCAGGGAACTCGATGAAGGCGTACTGGGGGTTAGAGTGGAGCAGGCGCACCTTCTCAACAAGGGGGTCGGTTTTGTGCCCCCTGACATGTTTCCTCAGGAGTACCCGGCCCGGTGTCCTCAGCCATGCCGGAAGTGAGACCCCCGTGGTAGTGCCCCTGGAAAAAATGAAGAGCCTCTCGTGAGGGGTCTGATTGGTCGCTGTGCATAAGAGGGACCTAATAGCGTGGAGCGCGTCTGGGAGGACTTCCTGCCACTGGGAGACTTGGAGCTTTCTAGACCGGAGGGTCAGTAGGATGGTCTTCCAGACCGTCGCGTTCTCCCTCTCCACCTGCCCGTTCCCCCTGGGGTTGTAGCTGGTAGTCCTGCTCGAGGCAATGCCCTTGTCGAGCAGGTACTGACGCAGCTCGTCGCTCATGAAGGACGAACCCCAGTCGCTGTGTACGTAGCTGGGGAAACCAAACAGGGTGAAGATGCTATGCAGGACCGCTTTTACCTCCTCATTGGAGAAAGGCAGGTTTCGGGCTCTGATTTAGTGGGTGAGCCGGGTGACCCCCGGGTGGCACAGGTCGTTGTGGATGACTTTCAATCGGTCAATCTGCGCGCTGGCGCTTGTCCCGCGGGATAGGGCATCCGGAGGCTCGTTGAGCTTCCCGGGTCGATACTTAATATCGTAATTATAGGTGGACAGTTCGATCCTCCACCGAAGAATCTTATCATTTTTTATTTTGCCCCTTTACGAGCCATCAAACATAAAGGCAACTGATCGTTGGTCAGTGATGAGGGTGAACCTCCTACCTGCGAGGTAGTGCCTCCAGTAACGAATAGCCTCCACAATGGCTTGTGCTTCTTTCTCGACTGAGGAGTGTCGGAGTTCTGAAGCAGAGAGGGTAGGGGAGAAAAATGCGACTGGTCTCCCTGCCTGATTTAATGTGGCTGCTAGAGCTACCTCTGAGGCGTCGCTCTCAACCTGGATTCATCCACCGCCCGCGTGGCCGCTTTGGCGATGTCCTCCTTGATGTAGTTGAAGGCCTGTCGTGCCTCAGCTGACAGGGGAAATCGTGTGGCCCTAAAGAGTGGACGGGCTTTGTCCGCATATTGAGGGACCCACTGGGCGTAGTAGGAGAAGAAGCCCAAGCACCGTTTGAGGGCCTTGGGGCAATGGGGGAGGGGGAGTTCTAAGAGGCGCATACGGTCCGGGTCGGGGCCCAGGACTCCGTTTTCCACGACATAGCCGAGGATGGCTAATCTATTTGTGCGGAAAACACATTTCTCCTTCTTGTACGTGAGATTCTGTTTCTGTGCCGTCTGGAAAAAACGGTGGAGGTTGGCGTTGTGGTCCTGCTGGTCATAGCTGCAGATGGTGACATTGTCCAAGTACGGAAACGTGGCCCGCAGCCCGTACTGGTCCACCATTCGGTCCATTGTACGTTGGAACACCGAGACCCCATTAGTGACGCCGAAGGGAACCTGGAGGAAATGGAAGAGGCGGCCATTGGCCTCGAATGCCGTGTAGTGGCGGTCCTCCGGGCGGATTTGGAGCTGGTGGTATGCAGACTTCAGATCCACCGTGGAAAAGAGCCGATACTGGGCGATCTGATTTACCACGTCTGCAATCCTGGGGAGGGGATACACGTCGAGGAGCGTAAATCTATTTATGGTCTGACTATAGTCGACAACCATGCGGAATTTTTTCCCGGCCTTAACGACCACCACCTGAGCTCTCCAGGGACTATTGCTGACCTCTATAACCCCCTCACTGAGTAGCCTTCGGACCTCTGCTCTGATAAATATCCTATCCTGCAGGCTATACCGCCTGCTACGAGTGGCTACGGGTTTACAGTCCTTTGTGAGATTGGCGAAGAGTGGAGGGGGGGGGAGATTCGCAGCATAGCGAGGCTGCAGATAGTGAGTGGGGGCAGGGGCCCGCCGAAGCTGAGGGTGAGGCTCTTAAGGTTACATGGAAAATCTAGGCCTAATAAGAGTGGCGCGCAGAGTTCGGGCAAGACGTAGAGTTTGAATTTTGAGTAGCTAGCGCCTCGGATTGTGAGTGTCGCGGCGGTGCGCCCCTGGATCTGGACCGATTGGGAGCCTGAAGCGAGCGAGATAGTTTGCCGCACGGGGAAAACGGGGAGCGAACAGCATCTTACCAGGTCTGGGATGTCTGAAGCTCTCTAGTACCCCCGGAGTCGAAAAGGCATGGCGTGCTGTACCCGTTGATTTGGACCGTCGCCATCGAGTTTCGCAGATGCTTCGGGCGCAATTGGTCCAGGGTGACTGCGCTGAGTTTCGGGTAGTCGGCGGCTCGATCATCTGTGCAGGAGTGGCCCCGTGATGACTGCCCTCTCAGTTCGTAGTCGTACTCTTCCGATGAGTTGTCCGAGCGGGGAGATGCAGGTCGGACCCGTGGATCGCACGTGGCAGGCGGCAAGGAAGATGGTGTCCAAGATGGCGGCCCCCATGAGTCGCACGTGGCCAGCCGCGTGGTGGAGGTTTTCCAAGATGGCGGCCCCCATGGATCGCACGTGGCAGGAGGGGGCGGGGTCGGGGCATAGGCCCGTAGCGTTTCGGGCCCCGCGGCCTGCGGGTGTGGGGAGTGATTACTTCGAGTCGCTGGGGAGTTGGAAGCTGGGGCCTTTTTGTGAGGCGCACTCTCGCATAGTGGCCTTTCCGCCCGCAGCTGCTGCATGTCGCGTTGCGGGCCGGGCAGTGCTGCCGCGGGTGCTGATTCTGGCCACAGAAATGGCAGGCTGGAGCAGCATAGTGGCTGGCTGTGGCAGCATAGTGGCTGGCTGGAGCAGCATAGTGGCTGGCTGGAGCAGCATGGTGGCTGGCTGGGCAGCATGGTGGCTGGCTGGGGCAGCATAGTGGCTGGCTGGAGCAGCATAGTGGCTGGCTGGGGCAGCATGGTGGCTGGGCGGCCGCGTAGCACAGGCCTGGGGGAGTTGCTGGTCGGGGGCCCATGATTGGGTAGCGGGGAACGAGGTGAGGCTGCGGAAGGAGACCTCCATCGTGGTAGCAATTTCCGCAGTTGTTTCTAAGTCTTGGGCCCCCTTTTCCAGCAGTCTTTGGCGCACATAATTAGACCTGAGGCCCGCTACAATAACGTCGCGTACAGCAAGTTCCCTATGTTCAGCCGTGGTAACCGCTTGATAGTTACAGTCATTTGATAAATTATTGAGCTCTCATAAAAATTCGCCGAGTGATTCTGTAGGCCGCTGGCGGCGAGTCGTGAACACCTGGCGTGCGTAAACTTCATTAATGGGCCTTACATACATCTTATCGAGTATCGCTAGCGCTGCAGTATATGAACCGGCTGAGTTTAGTTGCGTAGAGATTCTGTGGCTCACCCTTGCGTGCAGTAGATTTAACTTCTGTTCCTCAGTTGTTTCGGCTGTGCTCGCTTCTGCCAGGTAGGCCTTAAAACACCGCAGCCAGTGGGAGAAGATTTATTTTGCCTCTGCATCCTGTGGGTTGAGTTCCAGGCGTCCAGGCTTGAGGGCTGATTCCATGATCGATCCTGACTGTTCTTAAGTAGATTAAATTGATGGAACCATCAATTCACGAGACACGTGCTTTCAGATATGAACAGTGGTATTAATCTACTTACTTCAGAGCCAGCCTGTTACCCGTTGAACTCACGATGAACTCAGGCTGGCTCTGGAAACGGTTATTTATACAGCAGTCAAGGGGGAGGAGTCGTGGGCGGAGCCAAGGGTGGAACCCTGTACAAACTCCTGAGCATTCCCAGAGCTACTCCCCCTAGTGATCGGATAATGATACTGCGCTTACAATAGTATTGGTAAATACAGAGTGAATTACCAAGTTACATTCACCACACCCGCATAGCAGAAATGGTGACTCAAATCACCCAGTATCGGGTAATCTCCACGGTCGACCTTAAATCGGCCTATCATCAACTCCCTATCCGCCCAGAGGACTGCCCCTACACGGCTTTCGAAGCAGCCGGTCGGCTGTTTCACTTCCTCAGGGTCCCTTTTGGTGTCACAAATGGAGTCTCCATTTTCCAGAGGGCGATGGATCAAATGGTGGACCAGTACGGCTTACGGGCTACCTTCCCGAACTTGGACAACCATCTGTGGCCATGACCAGCAGGACCACGACGCAAACCTGAGGAGGTTCCTCCAGACTGCCCGGGCCCTCAACCTCACGTACAACAAACAGAAATGCGTGTTCCACACAACCCAGCTCGCCATCCTCGGCTACGTCGTGGAAAACGGGGTCCTAGGCCCAGACCCTGACTGCATGCGTCCCCTTAAGGAACTCCCCCTCCCCCGTAGCCTCAAGGCACTCAAACGGTGCTTGGGGCTTTTCTCCTATTACGCCCAGTGGGTCCCCAGATATGCGGACAAAGCCCGGCCACTCATTAAGACCACGGTTTTTCCCCTGACGGCTGAGGCCCAGTCGGCTTTCAGCCGTATCAAGGCCGGCATCATCAAGGCCGCCATGCACGCGGTGGACGAAGCCATTCCCTTCCAGGTAGAAAGCGACGCATCAGACGTCGCCCTGGCTGCCACCCTCAACCAGGCGGGCAGACTGGTAGCGTTCTTCTCCCGAACCCTCACCGCCTCGGAAATTCGGCATTCTGCAGTCAAGAAGGAGGCACAAGCCATAGTGGAGGCTGTGCGGCACTGGAGGCTTTGACAGGTGAGGACCATGAGAGGATTGTTATCACTAAGGAGGTAGTGATGGGCAAGCTAATGGGGCTAAAGGTAGACAGGTCTCCTGGCCCTGATGGAATGCATTCCAGAGTGCTAAAAGAGATGGCTAGGGAAATTGCAGATGCACTAGTGATAATTTACCGAAATTCACTAGACTCTGGGGTGGTCCCGGTGGATTGGAAATTAGCAAATGCGACGCCACTGTTTAAAAAAGGATGTAGGCAGAAAGCAGGAAATTATAGGCCAGTGAGCTTAACTTCAGTAGTAGGGAAGATGCTGGAATCTATCATCAAGGAAGAAATTGCGAGGCATCTGGATAGAAATTGTCCCATTGGGCAGACGCAGCATGGGTTCGTAAAGGGCAGGTCATGCCTAACTAATTTAGTGGAATTTTTTGAGGACATTACCAGTGCAGTAGATAACGGGGAGCCGATGGATGTGGTATATCTGGATTTCCAGAAAGCCTTTGACAAGGTGCCACACAAAAGGTTGCTGCATAAGATAAAGATGCATGGCATTAAGGGTAAAGTAGTAGCATGGATAGAGGATTGGTTAATTAATAGAAAGCAAAGAGTTGGGATAAATGGGTGTTTCTCTGGTTGGCAATCAGTAGCTAGTGGTGTCCCTCAGGGATCCGTGTTGGGCCCACAATTGTTCACAATTTACATTGATGATTTGGAGTTGGGGACCAAGGGCAATGTGTCCAAGTTTGCAGATGACACTAAGATGAGTGGTAAAGCGAAAAGTGCAGAGGATACTGGAAGAGGGATTTGGATAGGTTAAGTGAATGGGCTAGGGTCTGGCAGATGCAATACAATGTTGACAAATGTGAGGTTATCCATTTTGGTAGGAACAACAGCAAACAGGATTATTATTTAAACGATAAAATATTAAAGCATGCTGCTGTGCAGAGAGACCTGGGTGTGCTAGTGCATGAGTCACAGAAAGTTGGTTTACAGGTGCAACAGGTAATTAAGAAGGCAAATGGAATTTTGTCCTTCATTGCTAGAGGGATGGAGTTTAAGACTAGGGAGGTTATGTTGCAATTGTATAAGGTGTTAGTGCGGCCACACCTGGAGTATTGTGTTCAGTTTTGGTCTCCTTACTTGAGAAAGGACGTACTGGCGCTGGAGGGTGTGAAGAGGAGATTCACTAGGTTAATCCCAGAGCTGAAGGGGTTGGATTATGAGGAGAGGTTGAGTAGACTGGGACTGTACTCGTTGGAATTTAGAAGGATGAGGGGGGATCTTATAGAAACATTAAAAATTATGAAGGGAATAGATAGGATAGATGCGGGCAGGTTGTTTCCACTGGCGGGTGAAAGCAGAACTAGGGGACATAGCCTCAAAATAAGGGGAAGTAGATTTAGGACTGAGTTTAGGAGGAACTTCTTCACCCAAAGGGTTGTGAATCTATGGAATTCCTTGCCCAGTGAAGCAGTTGAGGCTCCTTCATTACATGTTTTTAAGGTAAAGATAGATAGTTTTTTGAAGAATAAAGGGATTAAGGGTTATGGTGTTCGGGCCGGAAAGTGGAGTTGAGTCCACAAAAGATCAGCCATGATCTAATTGAATGGCGGAGCAGGCTCGAGGGGCCAGATGGCCTACTCCTGCTCCTAGTTCTTATGTTCTTATGTTCTTCTGGAGGCATTACCTAGCCGGTAGGAGGTTCACCCTCGTCACCGACCAACAGTCGGTGCCTTTATGTTCGATAACGCACAACGGGGCAAAATAAAGAATTCTGAGGTGGAGGATAGAGCTCTCCACCTATACGTACGATATTAAATATCGCCCGGGGAACTCAACGAGCCCCTGGATGCCCTGTCCCGCGGCACGTGCGCCAACGCGCAAAAGGTCCGGCTGAGAGCCATCCACGATGCCCTCTGCCACCCAGGGGTCACCCGGCCTGCCCACTTCATCAAGTCCCGCAACCTACCCTACTCCACAGAGGAGGTCAAGGCCATGACTAAGGCATGCCAGATCTGTGCGGAATGCAAACCGCAATTCTTTCGACCAGACAGGGCCCGCCTGATAAAGGCCTCTGGGCCTTTTGAGCGACTAAGTGTGGACTTCAAAGGGCCCCTGCCCTGATATGACCTCGGCCTCTGTGATCAAGGCACTGCACAGCATCTTCACACTGTTTGGTTTCCCCGCTTATATCCACAGCGACCGGGGTACATCGTTCATGAGCGATGAGCTGCGTCGGTACCTGCTCAGCAAGGGCATCGCCTCGAGCAGAACGACGAGGGAAATGGGCAGGTGGAGAGGGAGAACGCGAAAGTTTGGAAGGTTGTTCTTCTAGCCCTACGGTCAAGGAGTCTCCCAATCGCCCGCTGGCAGGAGGTCCTACCTGATTCCCTACATTCCATTAGGTCGCTCCTCTGTACGGCCACGAACGAGACCCCTCACAATCGTTTGTTTGTCTTCCCCAGGAAGTCCACCTCTGGGGTCTCGCTTCCACGTTGGCTGACGACTCCGGGACCAGTCCTACTCCGGAGACACGTGAGGAGCCATAAAACAGATCCAATAGTCGAGAGGGTCCAACTGCTACACGCGAACCCTCAATACGCCTACGTCGAGCACCCTGATGGCAGGCAGGATACCGTCTCCCTGCGAGATCTGGCACCCGCTGGCTCTCCCACCGACCCCGACACTTTCCCCACCGACCCCCCCCCCTCCTACTGACGCTCCCTTCCCCGCACCGACTGCCGACCCCGACAGCGCCCCCCCCCCCATAGCGCCCCCTGCACCCCAGCCGGCGCTGGCACCGATCACCCTAGTCACCCCAGATACCATCCCCCCCCCGCTCCACGGCAGGCAAAGGCTCAGTCAACCGTGCTCCCGGATTTCCCACCATCGAAACCGACCGTATCCACGGCACCACCACCGGAGCGGAGAAGGTCAGCACAGACGGTCAAACCACCCACAAGACAGAACTTATAACTCCACTTCATCCATGACGGACTATGTGTTTTTTTTAAACAGGGGATGAATGTGTTGAATGGTATCAGTAGCTGCTGTAACTGTACCTTACCTTTAATACATTGGCCCTTTAAGACCGGACTTGGAACCCTGGGGGACTCCGCCTCTGGCTCCGCCCCCAGGAAACAGTATATAAGATGCAGCTCACTCGGCAGCATGTGGTGAGCACACTTCTCGGCTGCTGTTCAGTTCTCTGATGATTAAAGCCTTTGAATTACCGATCTTCTCTCCTGTGTCGTAATTGAGGGTATCTCAGGAAGGGTGTAGGGGGCTGGAGGAAACCAATTTAACCTGAGTCCTGCAGCTACCAGCCCAAACCTAGAACCCTTAGCGCTAACGCCTGACCCTTCAACCCCATGGCCCACTCTGCCATTTCCCAATCTCTTAACCCAGAAGTTGGGACCCTAACCCATCACACAAGGAACAGGAGGAGGCCACATTCCAACTCTTTGAACACTGCTCATTAGCAACAGGCTGGCCAGAGAACTGAAACAAATGCAGACGAGATAGGGACCAGAAGTAATTAAAAGCAAGAAACCATCTTTATTGTTCAAGAAATGATTTACTGCATTTGAGAAATTCGAAAAATGAGACAACCGCCGGCAATTGAATTGTGGTAACATCCGTGACCAAAGGCCGGTTTCGAAGCCTGGTTTAGGCCTCATACCCTTAGCAACCACCGCTGAGGAGTGGGGTGCAGTCGCCCCAGCCACGAATTGGGGAGCATTTCACCCCTCGGTAGGTCCTAGTTCCTCAGCCCTCTGGGAATTTTGAATACCCGGGAGTGAGATACAGATGGAATCTAATCGAGTGATTCGGGGGGGGGGGGGGGGTTTATATATAGAATAACAGATACCCGGGAGTGAGTTACAGACTGGAATCTAATCGAGGGGTTCGGGATGGTTTATATATAGAATAACTGATACCCGGGAGTGAGTTACAGACTGGAATCTAATCGAGGGGGTTGGGGTGGTTTATATATATAATAACAGATACCCGGGAGTGAGTTACAGACTGGAATCTAATCGAGGGGTTCGGGGTGGTTTATATATTGTGGCGCTAACAATTATACTCTAAGCCGAGAGACTAGTACAATAGAGGCTTTATTGCTGTACGATGTTGTCCCTCCATCCGCAACTGTAGACTGAGGGTCTGAGCAGCTCTCATACATATTTATACACAAGCTCCCTGTGGGCGGAGCTAGCTGGCAGGGGCTGACCGGAGGAACCTGTATTACAGGTACAGGCATACATCCCCCTACTGCAGTACACATAACTACAGTGGTTATCTCACCACATTCACCCCCTGTAAAAAATGAGTCCGGCGGGGGTGACATGTAACTCTAATACAAAGGATGCTATTTACAAGAGGGTCCAACAAGGAAAATCAAGAGTCCATCCGGTTAGCAGGTTACAGGTTGAGCCGAATCGGTGGTCGGACGTTCCGCTGTGATCGGCGTAGCTGTGGTGGTGACGTCGGCACAGGCGGTGATGGCCCCGATGGTGCAGGTGCTGGCGGTGTTGGTGCTGGCTGCTCGCGGGATGACTCCGAGAGCAAGCCGAAATCTTCCATGTCCTCCAGGGTGGGCAGGGGGATGAGGGATGGACCTGATGGGGACGAATAGGGGGGTGCTGGGGTTGGCGCAGGAAGGGGTGTGGGCATGGGATCGGCACCTGAGGGAGCCAGGTCCCGGAGCGAGACTGTGTCCTGGCGGCCGTCGGGGAACTCCACGTAGGCATACTGAGGGTTGGCGTGGAGAAGGCGTACTTTGTCCACCAGGGGTTCCGCCTTGTGGTGCCGTACATGCCTACGGAGAAGGACTGGGCCCGGAGTCGTGAGCCAAGTCGGGAGCGACACTCCGGATGTGGACTTCCTAGGGAAGGCAAAAACACGTTCATGGGGTGTACTGTTAGTTGCGGTGCACAGCAGTGACCGAATGGAATGGAGCGCGTCAGGGAGGACCTGCTGCCAGCGAGCGGCTGGGAGGTTCCTGGACCGTAGGGCCAGCTGGACGGCCCTCCATACCGTCCCGTTCTCCCTCTCTACCTGCCCGTTTCCCCGGGGGTTGTAACTGGTCGTCCTGCTGGAGGCGATACCCCTGCTGAGCAGGAACTGACGCAGCTCATCGCTCATGAATGAGGATCCCCTGTCACTGTGGATATAGTCGGGGAAACCGAACAGGGCGAAAATGGAATCCAGGGCCTTGATGACGGTGGCAGACGTCATATCTGGGCATGGGATGGCAAAGGGGAACCTAGAAAATTCATCGACCACACTAAGGATGTAGGTGTTGCGGTCGGTAGAGGGAAGGGGCCCTTTGAAGTCCACGCTGAGGCGTTCAAAGGGGCGGGATGCTTTCACCAGGCGCGCGCGATCTGGCCGGTAGAAGTGCGGCTTGCACTCCGCACAGATCTGGCAGTCTCTGGTGACTGTCCGTACTTCCTCGACGGAGTAGGGCAGATTGCGGGCTTTGATCAGATGGTACAAGCGAGTGACCCCCGGATGGCAAAGGCTGTCGTGCAAGGCACGGAGCTGGTTCACTTGTGCACTGGCACATGTACCTCGGGAGAGGGCGTCTGGGGGCTCGTTGAGCTTGCCGGGGCGATACAAGATCTTGTAGTTAAAGGTGGAGAGCTCGATTCTCCACCGCAAGATTTTGTCATTCTTGATCTTGCCCCACTGCGTGTTGTTGAACATGAAGGCTACCGACCGTTGGTCAGTGAGGAGAGTGAATCTCCTGCCGGCCAGGTAATGCCTCCAGTGCCGCACCGCTTCAACGATTGCCTGGGCTTCCTTTTCGACAGAGGAATGCCGAATTTCGGAGGCGTGGAGGGTGCGTGAAAAGAATGCCACGGGTCTGCCGGCCTGATTCAGCGTGGCGGCAAGGGCGACATCTGAAACGTCGCTCTCTACTTGGAAAGGCAGAGTCTCGTCTACGGCGTGCATCCCCGCCCTGGCTATGTCAGATCGAATGCAGGCGAAGGCCTGTTGTGCCTCGGCCGAGAGGGGAAAATGTGTGGACTGGATAAGTGGCCGGGCCTTGTCTGCGTATTGCGGGACCCACTGGGCGTAATAAGAGAAAAACCCAAGGCAGCGTTTGAGGGCCTTGGGGCAGTGGGGAATTGGGAGCTCCATGAGGGGGCGCATGCGGTCGGGATCGGGCCCCAGTAGTCCGTTTTGGACTACGTAGCCAAGGATGGCTAAGCGGTCTGTGCGGAACACGCATTTCTCCTTGTTGTACGTGAGATTAAGGAGAGATGCGGTGTGGAGGAATTTATAAAGGTTGGCATCATGGTCCTGCTGGTCATGGCCGCAGATGGTGACATTGTCGAGGTACGGGAAGGTGGCCTGCAATCCGTACCGGTCAACCATTCGGTCCATTTCTCGCTGAAAGACCGAGACCCCATTCGTGACGCCGAAGGGAACCCTCAGAAATTGGTACAGACGACCGTCCGCCTCAAAGGCAGTGTAGGGACGGTCCGATTTACGGATGGGGAGCTGGTGGTAGGCGGATTTCAGGTCAATAGTAGAGAAGACCCGGTACTGTGCAATCTGATTGACCATATCAGAAATGCGGGGGAGGGGGTACGCGTCGAGCTGCGTGTACCGGTTGATGGTCTGGCTGTAATCCACGACCATCCTGTGCTTCTCCCCGGTCTTAACCACTACCACCTGGGCTCTCCAAGGGCTGTTGCTGGCCTCGATGATACCCTCCCGAAGCAGCCGCTGGACTTCGGACCTGATGAAGGCCTTGTCCTGGGTGCTGTACCGTCTGCTCCTGGTGGCGACGGGCTTGCAATCCACAGTCAGATTGGCAAAGAGGGAGGGGGGCTCGACCTTGAGGGTCGCGAGGCCGCAAACGGTGAGGGGAGGTAGGGGTCCACCGAATTTGAGGGTGAGGCTCTGGAGATTGCACTGGAAATCCAGGCCTAGTAGGAGTGAAGTGCAGAGGTCGGGGAGAATGTACAGACAGAAACGGTCGAATTCCACACCCTGTACAGTGAGTTTAACCAGGCAGAAACCCCGGATCGGGACAGAGTGGGAACCGGAGGCAAGGGAGATCTGCCGGTCGGCGGGATGGACCGCAAGGGAATAGCGCCTTACCGTGTCCGGGTGGACGAAGCTCTCGGTGCTCCCGGAGTCGATGAGGCAGGAGGTCACATGGCCGTTGACCAGCACCGATGTGGAAGAGGGTGCCAGGTTGCGAGGACGGGACTGGTCGAGCGTAACGGAGGCGAGCAGTGTTTGGTCGGCGGTTGAGTCAGATGAGTCCGACGAGGAGCGGTAGCGACCCGTGTCCCGTGATGGCGGCCCCTGGAGACGAGATGGCGGCATCCGCAGTACCTGTGGGTAAAATGGCGGCGTCCATGGAGCGCACGTTATGGGGTCGGAACAAAATGGCGGCGCCCATGGAACGCACATGGCTGTGGTGGATGAAGATGGCGGCGCCCATGGGGCGCACGTGGCGGGGGCGGCAAAAGATGCCGGCGCCCACTGATCGCACGTGGGGTCAGGGGAAGCGGACGGCGGGGCCCATTGAGGGAGCGGCTGAGGCGTGGGGACCGGCGGGGCGATAGCGGCGACCGTCCGAGACTGACACACCACTGCAAAGTGGCCTTTCTTTCCACAAGCTTTGCAGGTCGCTGTGCGGGCCGGGCAGTGTTGGCGAGGGTGCTTCTGTTGGCCGCAGAAGTAACAGTGGGGACCCCGAGGGGGTGCGGTGCGGCGGGCAGCGCAGGCATAGTGCGCGGGGGCGGCTGCTGGGGGGGCCGTTTGCGGGGTCCACGAGGGGTGGGACGGATGGGCCTGGGGAGCCGTTTGCGGGGTCCACGAGGGGTAGGACGGGTGGGCCGAGTGGCTAGCGGAGTAAGTGTGCGCACTACGGGAGGCGGCCGTCATGGAGAGCGCCAGGGCCTTTGCGGCCGCGAGGTCGGGGGCGACCCCTTCCAGCAGTCGTTGCCGGATGGGGTCCGATGCAATGCCTGTAACGAAGGCATCGCGCATGAATAAATCCGAATGTTCCGCGGCTGTGAGGGCCCGGCAGTCGCAGTCTCGTACCAGAGGTATAAGGGCCCTCCAGAAGTCCTCAATCGACTCACCCGGCTGCTGGACGCGAGTAGAAAGTTGATGCCTCGCAAACAGGGTGTTCGTCGATGGTGCATAATTCTCCTTGAGCAGTTCCATAGCTGCGGTGTAGTCGGTCGCATCTCGAATGAGCGGAAAGACGCTGGAGCTAAGTCTGGAGTACAGGAGTTGCTTTTTCTGAGCCTCCGTCGGGGGAGGGTCTGCTGAAGAGATGTAGGCCTCGAAGACTGCGAGCCAGTGATCAAAGTCTTTTCTGGCGTGAGGCGAATGTGGATCCAGCTGCAGACGGTCAGGCTTGACTCTGATGTCCATGGTGACTGGGAAATCGTACAGCAATAAATTGTGGCGCTAACAATTATACTCAAAGCCGAGAGACTAGTACAATAGAGGCTTTATTGCTGTACGATGTTGTCCCTCCATCCGCAACTGTAGACTGAGGGTCTGAGCAGCTCTCATACATATTTATACACAAGCTCCCTGTGGGCGGAGCTAGCCGGCAGGGGCTGACCGGAGGAACCTGTATTACAGGTACAGGCATACATCCCCCAACTGCAGTACACATAACTACAGTGGTTATCTCACCACATATATGGAATAACAGATACCCGGGAGTGAGTTCAGACTGGAATCTAATCGAGTGATTCGGGGGGGGTTTATATATAGAATAACAGATACATGGGAGTGAGTTACAGACTGGAATCTAATGGAGGGGTTCAGGGTGGGTTATATATAGAATAACAGATACCCGGAGTGAGTTACAGACTAGAATGTAATTGAGGGGTAAGGGGTGGTTTATAAAAAGAATAACATACCCGGGAGTGAGTTACAGACTGGAATCAAATCGAGTGATTAGGGGGGGGTTTATATATAGAATAACAGATACATGGGAGTGAGTTACAGACTGGAATCTAATGGAGGGGTTTAGGGTGGGTTATATATAGAATAACAGATACCCGGAGTGAGTTACAGACTAGAATGTAATTGAGGGGAAAGGGGTGGTTTATAAAAAGAATAACATACCCGGGAGTGAGTTACAGACTGGAATAAAATCGAGGGGTTCGGGGTAGTTTATATATAGAATAACAGATACCCGGGAGTGAGTTACAGACTGGAATCTAATCGAGGGGTTCGGGGTAGTTTATATATAGAATAACAGATACCCGGGAGTGAGTTACAGACTGGAATCTAATCGAGTGGTTCGGGGTGGTTTATATATGGAATAACAGATACCCGGGAGTGAGTTCAGACTGGAATCTAATCGCTGGGTTCAGGGTGGTTTATATATAGAATAACAGATACCCGGTAATGAGTTACACATTGGAAACTAATCGAGGGGTTCAGGGTGGTTTATATATAGAATAACAGATACCCGGGAGTGAGTTACAGACTGGAATCTAATCGAGGGGTTCAGGGTGGTTTATATATAGAATAACAGATACCCGGGAGTGAGTTACAGACTGGAATCCAATCGAGGGGTTCGGATGGTTTATATAAAGAATAACAGATACCCAGGAGTGAGTTACAGACTGGAATCTAATCGAGGTGTTCGGGATGGTTTATATATAGAATAACAGATACCCGGGAGTGAGTTCAGACTGGAATCTAATCGCTGGGTTCAGGGTGGTTTATATATAGAATAACAGATACCCGGTAATGAGTTACACATTGGAAACTAATCGAGGGGTTCAGGGTGGTTTATATATAGAATAAAAGAGACCCGGGAGTGAGTTACAGACTGGAATCTAATCGAGGAGTTCAGGGTGGTTTATATATAGAATAACAGATACCCGGGAGTGAGTTACAGACTGGAATCCAATCGAGGGGTTCGGATGGTTTATATAAAGAATAACAGATACCCAGGAGTGAGTTACAGACTGGAATCTAATCGAGGTGTTCGGGATGGTTTATAAATAGAATAACAGATACCCGGGAGTGAGTAACAGACTGGAATCTAATCGAGGAGGTTGGGGTGGTTTATATATAGAATAACAGATACCCGGGAGTGAGTTACAGTCTGGAATCTAATCAAGGGGTTCAGGGTGGGTTATATATAGAATATCAGATACCGGGAGTGAGCTACAGATGGAATCTTAATGAGGGGTTTGAGGTGGTTTCCCGGTAGTGAGTTCCAGATGGAATCTAATCGAGGGATTCGGGGTGGTTTATATATAGAATAACAGATACCGGGGTGTGAGTTACAGACTGGAATCCAATCGAGGGGTTCGGATGGTTTATATAAAGAATAACAGATACCCGGGAGTGAGTTACAGACTGGAATCTAATCGAGGGGTTCAGGGTGGTTTATATATAGAATAACAGATACCCGGGAGTGAGTTACAGACTGGAACCTAATCGAGGAGGTTGGGGTGGTTTATATATAGAATAACAGATACCCGGGAGTGAGTTACAGTCTGGAATCTAATCAAGGGGTTCAGGGTGGGTTATATATAGAATATCAGATACCGGGAGTGAGCTACAGATGGAATCTTAGTGAGGGGTTTGAGGTGGTTTCCCGGTAGTGAGTTCCAGATGGAATCTAATCGAGGGATTCGGGGTGGTTTATATATAGAATAACAGATACCGGGGTGTGAGTTACAGACTGGAATCTAATCGAGGGGTTCAGGGTGGTTTATATATAGAATAACAGATACCCGGGAGTGAGTTACAGACTGGAATCTAATCGAGGGGTTGGGGTGGTTTATATGTAGAATAACAGATACCCGGGAGTGAGTTACAGATGGAATCTAATCGAGGGGTTCAGGGTGGTTTATATATAGAATAACAGATACCCGGGAGTGAGATACAGATGGAATCTAATCGAGGGGTTCAGGGTGGTTTATATATAGAATAACAGATACCCGGGGGTGAGTTACAGACTGGAATCTAATCGAGGGGTTCAGGGTGGTTTATATACAGAATAACAGATACCCGGGAGTGAGTTACAGACTGGAATCTAATCGAGGCGTTCAGGGTGGTTTGTATACAGAATAACAGGTACCCGGGAGTAAGTTACAGACTGGAATCTAATCGTGCTGTTCGGGGTTGTTTATTTAAAGAATTACAGACACCCGGGAGTGAATTGCAATCTGCAACAGTGTTCTTCAAACTTTTTTTCCTGGGACCCATGTTTACCAACCGGCCAACCTTCGGGACCCAACCCGGTCGTCCTTCGCGACCCACGCCGGCCGACCTGTGCGACCCACGCCTGCCGACCTGCGCGACCCACGCCTGCCGACCTGCGCAATCCACGCCTGCTGACCTGCGCGACCCACGCCGGCCGACCTGCGCGACCCACGCCTGCCGACCTGCGCGACCCACCATTTTCTCTTACCTTGTTTGCTGCTGACAAAAATGGAGGAAATAGTTTTGGGTCCCTTTGGCCCTCGTACACGCTCCTCCAATGGAACCTGTTGGATGAAGGTGAAGCTTTCGGTGTCGGAGATTATGGAGTCTCCATCTGTCCAAAGTTCTGCATTTTGATCCTGTAAAAGTTTATCAAATAACCCCCCCCCCCCCCCCCCCGAACTTGTAAAGATAAAATTAAAAATAAAATGAGTTAAATAAATGAAAAAAGCGAATAAAACCCCCCCGAACTTGTAAACAAATTGAATAAAATAAATGATAAAAACGAATAAATTCCCCAGAACTTGTAAAAAAAATAAAATGAATAATATAAATGAAAAAAATAAAAATTAAGTGAATAAAATAAATGAATAAAAACCACTACAGCACTTGTAAAACAAAAGCTGCAACCGACTAAAAAAATAGTGGCCACATTTGCGTATGCGCGGCGATCATCGTGCACGCATGCGCAATGCGGGCAAATTTCTTTTTGACATGTTCGCGGAATGCGCATGTGCGCCAATCATCATGCATGCGTTATGAAAAGCCGGTTGCTGTGCGGGGATTTGTGCTATCGGGAGTGCCGCGGACCCTCTCGACACCCACCTCGACACCCACCTCGACATTGAAGAACACTGATCTGGAATCTAATCGAGGTGTTCGGGATGATTAATATACAGGATAACAGATACCCGGGAGTGAGTTACAGTCTGGAATCTAATCGAGGGGTTCAGGGTGGTTTATATATAGAATAACAGATACCCGGGAGTGAGTTACAGACTGGAATCTAATCGAGGATTCAGCCGGAGGAATAGCATCACACAACAATAAATTGTGGCGCTAACAATTATACTCAAAGACGAGAGACAAGTACAATAGAGGCTTTATTGCTGTGTGATGCTATTCCTCCGGCTGCAACTGAAGACTAGAGTCTGAGTGACTCACACGCATATTTATACACAAGCTCCCTGTGGGCGGAGCTACCGGCAGGGGCTTCCCGGAGGAACCTGTATTACAGGTACAGCCATACATCCCATAAGACCATAAGACATAGGAGCGGAAGTAAGGCTATTCGGCCCATCGAGTCCACTCCACCATTCAATCATGGTTGATTTCAACTCCATTTACCCGCTCTCTCCCCATCGCCCTTAATTCCTCGAGAAATCAAGAATTTATCAATTTCTGTCTAAAAGACACTCAACGTCCCGGCCTCCACCGCCCTCTGTGGCAATGAATTCCACAGACCTACCACTCTCTGGCTGAAGAAATTTCTCCTCATCTCTGTTCTAAAGTGACTCCCTTTTATTCTAAGCCTGTGCCCCCGCGTCCTAGTCTCCCCTGCTAATGGAAACAACTTCCCTACGTCCATCCTATCCAAGCCATTCATTACCTTGTAAGTTTCTATTAGATCTCCCCTCAACCTCCTAAACTCCAATGAATATAATCCCACGATCCTCAGACGTTCATCGTATGTTAGGCCTACCATTCCTGGGATCATCCGTGTGAATCTCCGCTGGACCCGCTCCAGTGCCAGTATGTCCTTCCTGAGGTGTGGGGCCCAAAATTGCTCACAGTATTCTAAATGGGGCCTAACTAGTGCTTTATAAAGCCTCAGAAGTACATCCCTGCTTTTATATTCCAAGCCTCTTGAGATAAATGACAACATTACATTTGCTTTCTTAATTACGGACTCAACCTGCAAGTTTACCTTTAGAGAATCCTGGACTAGGACTCCCAAGTCCCTTTGCACTTTAGCATTATGAATTTTGTCACCGTTTAGAAAATAGTCCATGCCTCTATTCTTTTTTCCAAAGTGCAAGACCTCGCACTTGCCCACGTTGAATTTCATCAGCCACTACTTGGACCATTCTCCTAAACTGTCTAAATCTTTCTGCAGCCTCCCCACCTCCTCAATACTACCTGCCCCTCCACCTATCTTTGTATCATCGGCAAACGTGGCCAGAATGCCCCCAGTCCCGTCATCTAGATCGTTAATATATAAAGAGAACAGCTGTGGCCCCAACACTGAACCCTGCGGGACACCACTTGTCACCGGTTGCCATTCCGAAAAAGAACCTTTTACCCCAACTCTCTGCCTTCTGTCTGACAGCCAATCGTCAATCCATGTTAGTACCTTGCCTCGAATACCATGGGCCCTTATTTTACTCAGCAGTCTCCCGTGAGGCACCTTGTCAAAGGCCTTTTGGAAGTCAAGATAGATAACATCCATTGGCTCTCCTTGGTCTAACCTATTTGTTATCTCTTCAAAGAACTCTAACAGGTTTGTCAGGCACGACCTCCCCTTACTAAATCCATGCTGACTTGTCCTAATCCGACCCTGCACTTCCAAGAATTTAGAAATCTCATCCTTAACGATGGATTCTAGAATTTTGCCAACAACCGAGGTTAGGCTAATTGGCCTATAATTTTCCATCTTTTTTCTTGTTCCCTTCTTGAACAGGGGGGTTACAACAGCAATTTTCCAATCCTCTGGGACTTTCCCTGATTCCAGTGACTTTTGAAAGATCGTAACTAACGCCTCCACTATTTCTTCAGCTATCTCCTTTAGAACTCTAGGATGTAGCCCATCTGGGCCCGGAGATTTATCAATTTTCAGACCTTTTAGTTTCTCTAGCACTTTCTCCTTTGTGATGGCAACCATATTCAACTCTGCCCCCTGACTTTCCTGAATTGTTGGGATATTACTCATGTCTTCTACTGTGAAGACTGACGCAAAGTACTTATTAAGTTCCTCAGCTATTTCCTTGTCTCCCATCACTAGATTACCAGCGTCATTTTGGAGCGGCCCAATGTCTACTTTTGCCTCCCGTTTGTTTTTAATGTATTTAAAGAAACTTTTACTATCATTCCTAATGTTACTGGCTAGCCTACCTTCATATTTGATCCTCTCCTTCCTTATTTCTCTCTTTGTTATCCTCTGTTTGTTTTTGTAGCCTTCCCAATCTTCTGACTTCCCACTACTCTTTGCCACATTATAGGCTCTCTCTTTTGCCTTGATGCATTCCCTGACTTCCTTTGTCAGCCATGGCTGCCTAATCCTCCCTCTGATAACCTTTCTTTTCTTTGTGATGAACCTCTGCACTGTGTCCTCAATTACTCCCAGAAACTCCTGCCATTGCTGTTCTACTGTCTTTCCCACTAGGCTCTGCTTCCAGTCGATTTTCGTCAGTTCCTCCCTCATGCGCCTGTAATTACCTTTATTTTTTTTTTTTTATAAATGTTTTTATTCAGTTTTCATATTTTATATTGAACAAATTACAAATTGTTAGGAGAGAAAAAGAACAAAAAAAACAAACAAACACGCAAAAATTAACATACATATTTACAGGTAAGCATCTTCGTAGTAGTAACTGCGCCCGCCCCCCCCCCCCCCTCAACATGTTTATTTAGTTTGGTTTTGGGCCTTAGCTAGCCATCGAACCCCCGTACCGAACCTGTAGCCCCCCCCCCCTCCCGCTACCTTCCCCCGACTATTCTTCCTCTTGTACATTGGCCACAAATAGGTCCCGGAACAGTTGCATGAATGGCTCCCACGTTCTGTGGAAGCCGTCGTCCGACCCTCGGATGGCAAATTTGATTTTCTCCATTTGGAGAGATTCCGAGAGGTCGGACAGCCAGTCCGCAGCTCTGGGCGGTGCTGCTGACCGCCAGCCAAACAGGATTCTACGGCGGGCGATCAGGGAGGCAAAGGCAAGGGCGTCCGCCCTCCTCCCCAGGAATAGATCTGGCTGTTCTGAAACCCCGAAGACCGCCACTATCGGGCATGGCTCCACCCTCACTCCCACCACTTTGGACATAACCTCGAAGAAGGCTGTCCAGTACTCCACGAGTCTGGGGCAAGACCAGAACATGTGGGCGTGGTTGGCCGGGCCTCTTTGGCACCGTTCACATCTGTCTTCCACCTCCGGGAAGAACCTACTCATACGGGTTCTTGTTAAGTGGGCTCTATGTACCACTTTTAGTTGCGTCAGGCTGAGCCTTGCGCACGTGGAGGTGGAGTTGACCCTATGCAGTGCTTCGCTCCAGAGTCCCCACCCTATCTCCATCCCCAGGTCGTCCTCCCATTTCCTTCTTGTTGCGTCCAGTACGGTGTCGTCCCTATCTACCAGTCGGTCATACATGTCACTACAGTTCCCTTTCTCTAGGATACTTGCGTCCAGTAGGTCTTCCAGTAGTGTCTGTCGTGGCGGTTGTGGGTACGTCCTTGTCTCCTTTCGTAGGAAGTTTTTGAGCTGCAGGTACCGTAGCTCGTTCCCCCCAGCTAGCTGAAATTTCTCTGTCAGTTCGTCCAGTGTTGCGATCCTGTCGTCCGTGTATAGGTCCCTGACTGTCAGTGTCCCCCCGTCCTGCCTCCACCTTTTGAAGGTGGCGTCAGTCAGTGCTGGTGTGAACCTATGGTTGTTGCAGATGGGAGCCCTGTTCGACATTTTGGTCAGGCCAAGTTGCTGCCGCAGTTGGTTCCAGGATTGGAGGGTGGCTGTCACCACTGGGCTGCTGGAGTGTTTTTTGGGTGGGGATGGGAGTGCTGCCGTGGCGAGGGCCCGGAGGGAGGTTCCCATGCAGGAGGCCTCCTCCGCACGCACCCACTCAGCCTCTGGCTCCTGGATCCATCCCCTTACTCGCTCGGCTGTTGCTGCCCAGTGGTAGAATTGTAGATTCGGGAGGGCTAGCCCTCCCCTGGTTTTCTTTTTTGTAAGACCTTCTTTGGGATCCTAGCATTTTTACCCCCCCATACGAACGCCATGATGAGTTTGTCCAGCGCTTTGAAAAAGGCCTTGGGGATGTAGATCGGAATGGATCTAAACAGGAAGAGGAACCTGGGCAGTACGTTCATTTTGATCGTCTGAACTCTCCCCGCGAGGGAGAGCGGGAGTGTGTTCCATCTTTGCAGGTCCTTTTTAACTTCCTCCGTCAGGCTGGTGAGGTTCCATTTGTGGATCCCTTTCCAGTCATGGGCTATTTGGATCCCCAGGTAGCGGAATTTATGTCGGGCTTGATTGAACGGCAGCCCCTTTAGTGCTGCCCCCCCCCCCCCCCCCTTGCGGGTGTACTGGGAAGATCTCACTTTTGCTCATGTTGAGTTTGTAGCCCGAGAAGGCTCCAAACTCTTTCAGGAGCGCGATGATTCCGTCCATGCTGCTTTGTGGGTCCGAGATATAGAGGAGCAGATCATCCGCATAGAGTGAGACTCTGTGCTCTCTACCTCCCCTTCGGATCCCCCTCCAATTTTTTGCTGCCCTGAGCGCGATTGCTAGCGGTTCAATTGCTAGTGCGAACAGCAGCGGGGACAGTGGGCATCCTTGTCTGGTGCCCCTGTGCAGCTGGAAGTATTGGGAGTTGGTATTGTTGGTCTGTACACTCGCCATGGGAGCGTTGTACAGGAGCTTTACCCAAGCGGTGAACCCTGTTCCAAGCCCGAACCGCTCCAGTACCTCTATGAGGTATTTCCACTCGACTCTGTCGAAGGCCTTTTCTGCGTCCAGGGAGACGATCACCTCATGTGTTCTCTCCCCGGAGGGGGTCATTATCACGTTCAGCAGGCGCCTGATGTTCGCGGTAAGCTGTCTACCTTTGACAAAGCCCGTCTGGTCCTCTGTGACCACCTCAGGTACACAGTCTTCTAGCCTCTTGGCTAGGATTTTGGCCAGTATTTTGGCATCTGCATTCAGCAGAGATATGGGTCTGTATGACCCACATTCCGTTGGGTCTTTGTCTTTCTTAGGTATCAGCGAGATTGAGGCCTGTGCTAACGTGGGTGGCAATGTGCCCCTAGCTAGCGAGTCTGTGAACATCTCCCGCAGGTGCGGGGCCAGCGCTGTCGCAAATTTTTTGTAGAAGTCCGCCGGGAATCCGTCCGGTCCCGGCGCCTTCCCCGCCTGCATGGAGCTAATGCTGTCCATGATCTCTCCCAGTGCTAGTGGTGCTTCCAGATCCCGTTTTCTGCCCTCTCCCACAACTGGTATGTCCAGTCCGTCAAGAAACCGGTTCATCCCAGCCTTCCCCGTTGGGGGCTCTGAGGTGTACAGCTCTTGGTAGAAGGCCTTGAAGGTTTTGTTAATCCTCTCTGGTTCTGTTTCCAACGTGCCTCTGGTATCTCTGATTTGCGCAATTTCTCTGCTGGCTGCCTGCTTTCTCAGCTGGTGTGCCAACAGGCGGCTGGCTTTGTCTCCGTGTTCGTATAGGGCCCCGCGTGCCTGGCGGAGTTGGTGTACTACTTTCCTGGTGGAGAGCAGGTCAAAGTTCCTTTGTAATTCTTTCCTCTCCGCCAGGAGTTCTACGGTCGGGGCCTCGGAGTATTTATGGTCTACCTCCAGTATGGAGTCGACCAGCTTCTGCCTAGCCACCCTTTCCTCCCTATCTCTTCGCACTTTGTAGGCTATGATTTCCCCTCTTAGTACGGCCTTAAGCGCTTCCCAGAACGTGGAGGGTGAGACCTCCCCGTTTTGGTTGATCTCAGTGTACTCCGCTATGGCCCGCGCTATCCTTTCGCTGAAGGCCTTGTCAGCTAGTAAGGCACCGTCCAACCTCCATTTGGGGCGCTGGGCCCTTCCCGTCTCTAGCCGCACATCCATGTAGTGTGGAGCGTGGTCTGATATCACAATTGCGGAGTATTCCACCTTGTCTATCTCTGGAAGCACCGTTTTCCCCACCACAAAGAAGTCAATTCTGGTGTACACGTTGTGTACTGGGGAGAAGAAAGAGAATTCTTTCTCCCCCGGGTGGGCGAATCTCCAGGGGTCTACTGCTCCCATCTGCTCCATATAGTGACTGAGTTCCCTTGCCATGTTTGAGGTTTTCCCCGTTCTGGGGTTTGATCTGTCCGTCGTTGGGTCCTGTACACAGTTGAAGTCCCCCCCCATGATTAGTCGGTGCGTCGCTATGTCCGGGATTTCTGCCATGGTCTTTTGGATGAAGCTCGTGTCGTCCCAGTTGGGCGCATACACGTTAACTAGGACTACCGGCGCCCCATCCAGGGCCCCGCTGACCATGACATACCGTCCCCCTGGGTCCGTAACCGTCTTTGTCGCCCTAAACATTGTCCTCTTGCCAATCAGGATCGCCACCCCCCTGGCCCTTGCCCCATAACAGGAATGATAGGTTTGTCCCACCCAGCCCTTTCTTACCCGCAGTTGGTCCTGCTCCCTCAAGTGCGTCTCTTGGAGGAAGACTATGTCGGCCCTCATGTTTCTAAGGTGGGTGAGGACTCTAGATCTCTTCACTGGGCCATTAAGTCCCCTTACGTTCCAGGTGACTATTCTGGTGGGGGGCTTCTGCCCCCTTGCTCCTGTGGGGTTAACCATACTTGTCCGGTGGACGCGCCCCTGCCCTCTGGGGTTTCCCTTTGTTAGGGGGCCGTCCAGGATGTCCACTATCACTGCTCTCCCCATGCGGTCGGGTCCCTGCGCTCCGGGGTTCCCCCTTGTCCCGGGGACACCCGCCATGGCCGTCCACTGTGTGTCCGCCACGCGGGTAGTCCCCTGCACTCTGGGGGGCCCCTTCACCCACAGACCGTACTGGGTGGGTGTTTGCAGCAGTTCCCTGTTTCGAGCCCTTGTCTGTGGCACTTTGTGGCCCTATTCCCTTTCTGGCCTCTTTTGTCCCTTCGTCCCTGCATTTCCCCTCCCTGGTCTCTCGCCCCCCGAGTGCCCCCCCCCCCCGCTCTATCCCTTTCGGGAATACCCTGTGTACCCCTCCATTGCCCCTCTCTCCCCCATTCCTGTCCCCATTTGCTCTCCCACCTTTGATGGGTGATCCCCCCCCCTCCCCTGCCTGGCGCCTTCCCCCCTGTTGGGGGTGCGCTGCGGCCCTGCTCTGTTGCGCGCCCCCTTCGCTAGCTTTCCTGCTAGCACGGTGGCTCCCCGCTCGGAGGTTGCTGTCCCCCTTCCCCTCTCCCCTCTCCAGTACTCCCGTTCCCTCGTGCCGGGGCCTGGCCTCCCACCTGGAGCGGGCCCTTGGGCATTGGGTTGTTTTTCCTGGGTGTTCCTGCCAGGGGGGAGGGGGCTGGCTTTGCCTCGCCCCTCCCCACCCCCCCCGTCGGCATGACGTATCTCCTTGCCATGGGCCCCTCGTCCCTACTTCCCATGGCGTTTTTCCAGCCCGTGCTCCTCAACGAATCTATTCGCCTCGGCAGGGGCTGTAAAGAAATATTCCTTGTGTTGGTATGTGACCCAGAGTTTTGCTGGGTACAGCATACCAAAATGTACTTTGTTCTTATAGAGAGCTGCTTTCGCTCTGTTGAACTCCGCCCGTCTCTTAGCTATGTCCGCTCCAAAATCCTCGTAGATTCGGATGGCGTGCCCGTCCCAATTGCAGGCTCTATTCTCCTTGGCCCAGCGCAGGATTGTCTCCCTATCCCGGTACCGGTGCAGTCTGGCTATAACTGCTCTCGGTTTTTCCCCTTCCTTGGGCTTCGGGCGCAGTGACCGATGAGCTCTGTCCATTTCCGGTGGGGTGGGAAAAGTTTCCCGCCCCACTAAGGAGCCCAGCATCGCAGCCACGAATGTTGTGGGATTTCTACCCTCTATCCCCTCTGGCAGGCCCACTATCTTAATGTTTTGCCTTCTCGAGCTGATCTCCTGGTCGTCTACCCTGCCCTTCAGGCTCCCCTGTGTTGCACTCAGTTTCGCCATTTCCCTCTCCAGGGACATGACCCGGTCGCTCACGTCAGTCGCTGCCTTCTCCAGCTCTTTAATGGTTGCCCCTTGGGCTTCCAGTATCTTCCCTTGGGCATCCACTTTCTCCTCCATTCTGGTCAGAGCCTGCTGCACCCCTGACATGGCCCTGGTCACTGCTGCCTGTGCTGCGGCCTCTGTGTCTGCTTTTAACTCTGCCTTGATTGCCTGCAGCTGCTCCCTCACCACCTCGGCAATGGCTTCCTTCCAATTCACGCCCCCCTCTAACCCCAGGGGAGAGGTTGCCCGCCCGTCCAGCTCTTTTGGATGCGGCGATACATTCTTCCCGCTGCTTCGCGTGTTGACTCGTTCGCCCAAGCTGGTTTGCCCTTTGCCCCGTCTACCTCCGGTGCCCCCTTTCTCTTGGGTCCCTTCTGGCATTTTTTTCTCCCCCTTCCCCTTCATCGTTTCTTCTCTCCTTGTTCTTCTTTTCCCCCTTTTCCGCACCCTATTTTAATTTTATTTATTAATATATATATATATATATATAAAAATATATGTATATATTTTTTTTTAAATGAAAAATTTATTTCCCCCCTTCTCTCCTTTACCCCTTTATTTCACCCCTTTTCTCTTTACCAGTTTTCTTTTGGGTTTTTATTTTAAAAAAAGAACAGAAATATAAGTCTCTTTTTTCTTTTGTTTTCTCTCTCCACTCGCCCAGGAGAGAGAGAGAGAGTCCCTTTGTCCTTGCCACGTGGTGGTCACTGCAGTTGGGGGGAGGGGGAGGGGCGAGTGGGCCGGGGCCCGCTGCTGGTTGGGGGGGGGGGGTGGTGTCCCCGCTGCTGGTTGGGGGGGGGGGGTGGTGTCCCCGCTGCTGGTTGGGGGGGGGGGGGGTTGGTGTCCCCGCTGCTGGTTGGGGGGGGGGGGTTGGTGTCCCCGCTGCTGGTTGGGGGGGGGGGGTGGTGTCCCCGCTGCTGGTTGGGGGGGGGGGTTGGTGTCCCCGCTGCTGGTTGAGGGGGGGGGGTGGTGTCCCCGCTGCTGGTTGGGGGGGGGGGGTGGTGTCCCCGCTGCTGGTTGGGGGGGGGTTGGTGTCCCCGCTGCTGGTTGGGGGGGGGGGTTGGTGTCCCCGCTGCTGGTTGGGGGGGGGGGGGTGGTGTCCCCGCTGCTGGTTGGGGGGGGGGGTTGGTGTCCCCGCTGCTGGTTAAGGGGGGGGGGTTGGTGTCCCCGCTGCTGGTTGGGGGGGGGGTTGGTGTCCCGCTGCTGGTTGGGGGGGGGGGTTGGTGTCCCCGCTGCTGGTTGGGGGGGGGGGGGTTGGTGTCCCCGCTGCTGGTTGGGGGGGGGGGGGGTGGTGTCCCCGCTGCTGGTTGGGGGGGGGGGTTGGTGTCCCCGCTGCTGGTTGGGGGGGGGGGTTGGTGTCCCCGCTGCTGGTTGGGGGGGGGGTTGGTGTCCCCGCTGCTGGTTGGGGGGGGGGGGGGTGGTGTCCCCGCTGCTGGTTGGGGGGGGGGGGGGGGTGGTGTCCCGCTGCTGGTTGGGGGGTGGGTCCCCGCTGCTGGTTTGGGGGGGGGGGGAGAAAAGAGGGCCCGCCGCTGCCGCACCGTTCCCGGCCCGCGTGGGGGGGGGGGGAGAGGGGTTGGACCTGCCGCTGCTGGGCCTCCCTGTCGCCGTTGCTCCTCGCCTCCGCCTTCCGCCGCCGCCCGCTCCTCCTCAGCTGCCGCCCGCTCCTCCTCCGCTGCCGCCCGCTCCTCCTCCGCTGCCGCCCGCCGCTGTCGCCCGCTCCTCCTCCGTTGTCGTCCGCTCCTCCTCCGTTGTCGCCCGCTCCTCCGCCGTTGCCGCCCGCTCCTCCTCCGCCGTTGCCGCCCGCTCCTCCTCCGCCGTCCGGCCTGTCGGGGGGGTTCCTTCCTGGCGCTTGCGGGAGCCCCTCTCCCTGCGACCTCCTCGCTCGCCGCCCGGAAGTCAATTAACTTTATTTAACTGTAAAACCTTTACATCTGATTCTACCTTCCTTCTTTCAAATTGCAGACTGAATTCTACCATATTATGATCACTGCATCCTAAGTGTTCCCTTACTTTAAGATCTTTTATCAATTCTGGCTCATTACATAACACTAAGTCCAGAATAGCCTGTTCCCTCGTGGGCTCCATCACAAGCTGTTCCAAAAAGCCATCCTGTAAACATTCAATGAATTCCCTTTCTTTGGGTCCACTGGCAACATTATTTACCCAGTCCACCTGCATATTGAAGTCCCCCATGATCACTGTGACCTTGCCTTTCTGACATGCCCTTTCTATTTTGTGGTGCATTTTGTGCCCCTGGTCCTGACCACTGTCAGGAGGCCTGTACATAACTCCCATTATGGTTTTTTTGCCTTTGTGGTTCCTCAACTCTACCCACACAGACTCCACATCGTCTGACCCTATGTCGTTTAGTGCTATTGATTTAATTTCATTTCTAATTAACAAGGCAACCCCGCCCCCTCTACCCACCTCTCTGTCTTTTCGATAGGTTGAAAAATCCCTGGATGTTTAACTGCCAGTCCTGAACCCCCTGCAACCACGTCTCCGTGATGCCTACCACATCATACCTGCCAGTCACAATCTGGGCCACAAGCTCATCTACCTTGTTCCGTACACTGCGGGCATTTAAATATAGCACCTTTAATTCCCTATTGACTGTCCCTTTTTGTTTTCTTAGTGTGGTGGACCTTGGTTTACTGAGCCTTTCCATACACTGTGTCATATTTTGTGAGATGGGGACTATCGTAACCTCTCCTGAGCTCTGTCTTTTCGTGATTTTTTGTAATCCTAAGCAGCTACGCTTCCCACTGATTCATTCACCTCTTGGTTCCCTGACTTTCCCCCTATTGCAAGTATGCATATCTACAGTGGTTATCACCACAGGGTGGTTTATATATAGAATAACAGACATCCGGGAGTGAGTTACAGACTGGAATCTAATCGAGGGGTTTGGGGTGGTTTCAGATACCCGGGAGTGAGTTACAGACTGGAATCTAATCGAGGAGTTTGGGGTGGTTTATATATAGAATAACAGATACCCAGGAGTGAGTTACAAACTGGAATCTAGGGGGTTTTGAGCTGTGTGTAAACTGTGGGGGAATTCCTTTCACGATTTCGCGAAGGTAACTGCCATTGTTTGCAAACTTGGTGCAGGAAGTGAAAGCTGCTGAAACTGGTTTTTGTGGAGATGATGACTGAAAAGTCATTTGCCAACGTTGAACTGTATTTTAACCAGTCAGTGTACACCTATCTCCCTGAGAGAGAGGGGACGCAGAGACGCCAGCCAGTGCACAGATATCAGCCAGAGAAAGAGGGGCCTGAGAGACACCAGTCAGTGTACAGATATCTCCCTGAGAGAGAGGGGGAACTGAGAGATACCAGTCAGTGTACAGATATCTCCCTGAGAGAGAGAGAGGGACTGAGAGACACCAGTCAGTGTACAGATATCTCCCTGAGAGAGAGAGAGGGGACTGAGAGACACCAGTCAGTGTACAGATATCTCCCTGAGAGAGAGGGGACTGAGAGACACCAGTCAGTGTACAGATATCTCCCTGAGAGAGAGAGAGACTGAGAGACACCAGTCAGTGTACAGATATCTCCCTGAGAGAGAGAGGGGACTGAGAGACACCAGTCAGTGTACAGATATCTCCCTGAGAGAGAGGGACTGAGAGACACCAGTCAGTGTACAGCTATCTCTCTGAGAGAGGGGGGACTGAGAGACACCAGTCAGTGTACAGATATCTCCCTGAGAGAGAGAGGGGACTGAGAGACACCAGTCAGTGTACAGATATCTCCCTGAGAGAGAGAGAAACAGGGGACTGAGAGACACCAGTCAATGTACAGATATCTCCCTGAGAGAGAGAGGGGACTGAGAGGCACCAGTCAGTGTACAGATATCTCCCTGAGAGAGAGAGGGGACTGAGAGACACCAGTCAATGTACAGATATCTCCCTGAGAGAGAGGGGACTGAGAGACACCAGTCAGTGTACAGATATCTCCCTGAGAGAGAGAGAAACAGGGGACTGAGAGACACCAGTCAGTGTACAGATATCTCCCTGAAAGAAAGGACTGTGAGTCACCAGTCAGCATTCAGATATCTCCCTGAGAGAGAGAGGGGACTGAGAGACACCAGTCAGTGTACAGATATCTCCCTGAGAGAGAGGAAACTGAGAGACACCAGTCTGTGTACAGATATCTTCTTGAGTTGTTATGATATGCAAACAGGCAGCTAATGAACACATAGAATAGGACATGACCAATGAGCAGTCAGGACACTCAGGGGTGGTATCTGACTATAAAAGGGATGAGGCACTCATGCCCCACCTCTTTCCACAGACCAACATCTACAGAGTGAGACAGGGTGTATCCTCAGCACCACACCCCAGTACGTGGCTTAGAGCAAGGCTGGTTCAGTTAGACTGAGTTACTACATTTAGATTAGCAGAGAGTCAAACTCATTGAGAACTGTGCTAATAGTTCAATAAAACGTCCATGACATCGGTGCCATGGAGGATAAGGTTGAATCCATTTGGGTGGAAATCAGGAATAGTAAGGCGAAAAAGTCACTGATAGGAGTAGTCTATAGACCACCAAATAGTAACGTTATGGTGGGGCAGGCAATAAACAAAGAAATAACTGATGCATGTAGAAATGGTACAGCAGTTATCATGGGGGATTTTAATCTACATGTCAATTGGTTTAACCAAGTCGGTCAAGGCAACTTTGAGGAGGAGTTTATAGAATGTATCCACGATAGTTTCCTAGAACAGTATATAATGGAACCTACGGGGGAACACGCGGTCCTAGATCTGGTCCTGTGTAATGAGACAGGATTTATTAATGGTCTCATAGTTAGGGATCCTCTCAGAAGGAGCGATCACAATATGGTGGAATTTAAAATACAGATGGAGGGTGAGAAGGTAAAATCAAATACTGGTGTTTTGTGCTTAAATAAAGAAGATTACAATGGGATGAGAGAAGAGCTAGCTAATGTAGAGTGGGAGCAAAGACTTTATGGTGAAACAGTTGAGGAACAGTGGAGAACCTTCTGTAGCCACCGAAGCTGGCCACTTCCCGACATAAAATGGAGAATTGAAATGCATGCAGGGTAGATTGGACAATGTCAGAAAGACAAGCAGGCTGCAGAATCTCTCTGTGTATTCTGCCTGTGAAGAAACCAGACAGCATTGAAACTAACAAGTTTGCATACTAATTGAGTGATTCCCAGTGATTCCCGGGCACAATGGACACAATCGAGAATAACAAAGGTCAAGCCAAACAATAAGTTACAAACAGCCCCAAGAACCGCCCAGCGATCGGGAAACAGCCCCAGTATTGGGGAATTCAAACCGATCGATTGGTATGAGGTCCAATCGATTGCAAGCAGGTATAGGGTCTGCCCAGATGGGCGCGAAGCCTCTGTAACCTATGAAGGACAGATCCCAAGTTCGCTCTTTCTCTTAACCGGGCCACCCAGCAGAACACCTTTGCAGCAGCTCTCTAAGAACTTGAACGTGTGAAGGAGAGGCCTGGCCAACAGCTACACCGACAAGTAAGTGTCATACAACGCACGCTACGAGAATAGACACTCCCGACCCCTTTATTCCACACCAACTGGAAGCCTGTGGATCCAGTACAGAGCAAGAGGCCATTGTTCCCTGATCCGGCAGTTCCCTTATTCCAGATAAGTATTGGCCTAGTAGTGGTAGGAATAGTTTAGTCTTAGTATTATATGCATGAGTAGTAAATAACTGTGTAATAATAAACATGTCTTGTTTGAACTTACTAACTGGTGTATTGAGTCATTGATCTGAACTTGAACTTGAACCTCGTGGCGGTATCATAAAGATACCAGGCGACTCTAGAGCTAAGGAATAAAACAGAGCCAATTGAGTGTAAAGCACACTCACCCAGAACGAGCAACATTTAGTGGCGACTCTGACGGGACTCGACTAGAAGTGGCCCCCCCACTCCGAGAGAACCCAGCAATTTGAATCAGAAATCCAATTGGGAAAAGGAAAAACCACAAGTGTTCAAGTAGTTCACATCAATCCTCACAATTCGGAATTGTGTTGATGCATGCGTAACTAACAGGGTTATAAGGTAAAACCGAGAGAGTTGCTGCAAAAAACTGTCGGGAGTTTATACTTCGGAAATTAGCGAAAGCCGTATTTTATAACACAGCCTTGTCATCCCTTGTTCTAAATTTAAGAGAGAGCATTGAGATAGAAGAGATGACCATGCAGGCAATGGAACGCCTCATGCACCCCCAGGAATTCGTGATCGCAGTGACCAGCAGCAGAGTAGGAACGTGTCCCGTTTGGGAAGAAGAGATCAGAAAATACCTCAAAGGGAAGGGATGGACCCTTTGGAGCGAATTCTGTTTGAATGAGGAAACAGGCCCCGGGAGTATAGAACATACTTGGTGGGAGGACCTGAGCGCAATTCACAAAAGGAATCTAGGAAAAGCACGTAAGCCGATGGCAATTGTGTCCTGCTTGGCACAATTGCGAGGCACAGAGGAGGTCGTCAGGACACTCCGCGCAGATTTAGGAGAGAGAAACAGAATGAGTAAAGTGGATGTCAGTGACATAGAAAGAGAGAATATGGAGTTAAGAAGGAGGCTGGCAGCAAAAGATGTAGAGGTGGATGATGCCAAGAGGGCACACCAGTCTTGTCTGGCGCACTTAAGCAGCTCCCGAACACAATACAAAAAGGCCTATCAGGATGTGCAGTGCGCAGTCCTGGTAAAAGAGGAAACAAAGAAGCAGGTAGAGGCATTGCAAAAGCAATGCAGCGACCTGAAGGCAGCTTTACGAGCACTCCATGCTGCCACCACTGAGCAAAGACAAAGCTCGGTAGGCCATGCAAAGTGTAGAAAGCAGATTGCGGAACTGCAATCTCTGCTTTCAGTGCAGAATGGCTTCCAAGATACCTTTGGGAAGCAACTAGATGAGGAAGAAGGCCCAGATTGGCAGGAATTGCAGGAGACAGCCCAGCGATATGTTCAGGGAACATGTGCGCTAGAAACGCAGCAGAAGAGGAAAGCACCCCAACCCCCCACAGAACAGATAGTACCAGCACCAATGAATCCAGTCACCACCCAAAGGAAAGCAACTGTAGACGGCGCACCCAAGATCACTTATACCACCCCCTTAACCGCGACCCAATTACGGGACGCGTGCGAGAAAGTCACACCGTGTCTCCTTACTTCAGACCCCCACCATTTCTTTGCGATGGTAAATCAGCAGGCGACCATGTACGGCCTGGACGAAAGAGCATGTTAAGCTCACGGTTTTGTGTTTAGACACGTCTGTGGTAGCAGCCCTTCCTGACCCACAGAACGTTGGAGGAGGAACACTAGAGCAAATGCATACATCGATACTGGATGCAACCGGGTATAATAGAGGAGACCCCGTTGAAGGCCTGAACAGATGTAGGCAGAAAAAGACCGAGCACCCCACAGCGTTTGCAGGAAGGCTGTGGATTGACTTTACTGCAGTTTTCGGAGACTTAGAACCCGCTCGTTTGGCCCCAGATAACATGGCCAAATGGGCCCGCACCTTTATCTCCCACGCCACAGAGGCAGGACAGAAAGCCTGCTCTAACTATGACCCCACAGAAGAGGCCTATAATGAAAAGTCAGTTCTTAAGAGATTGTCCCGCGCTTGGGAGCAATCTGTTCATGGCAAAGCAACATTTAAAAAGCCCGAGGAGGCTCAAGCTGATGTAGACATTCAGGCAGTAAGAGCACACCAAAACCCCGCCTGGGTAAATGAGGGACAGAACAGCCCCCCACAGAAGTCACAGGAATGCTATAACTGTGGACAACTGGGACACTTTGCACGGGAGTGCAATGCCCCATAGAAATCGCAGAGAGGCCCACAGACAGGCGCTCTGAACCACAATAGGTCCAAGCCTATACATAGCGTCAGCACCGTTCAAGGTGATATGAACGGCACCGACTGACGGCGTTCGGACTCCCCCACTTGGGTCTGTGACACCCTTTGGGACGGGTCCGGACAACCGGTAGTCACAGCAAAGATCCGGGGACAGCCCACAGAATTGCTCTGGGACACAGGAGGGTCCCGCACGACCATAAATTCCTCCACCATGTACCAAAAGGACAAGTGGCCCACTACAGCCACAATCACACTCAGCGGCTTTACAGGCCACTCACAGCAGGGACACATTACAGCCCCTGTACCCATTCAGCTAGGGACCATTACCACCAGACACCCCATTGTTTTAGTAGATTTGCCCCACACAGCAGAACACATACTAGGCATAGATTTTATGAATTCACACAACCTGTCATTCGACCCAGTCAATCAGTGTGTCTGGCAAATGGCAAGGTCAGATTCACCTCCCGCAACGCTCACAGTAGGCGAGTATGAAAACAGGATTAGCGCAGTAGGAGAGTATTGTTTTGATCCAACCACGCTCAGCACGGACAAACAGGTTAGGGCAGTTTTAAAAGACAACAGATCAGCATTTGCCAGTCACAGGCACGACTGCGGTAGAATGACTGGATCGGTTCAAATTACAGGACCTGACCCTAGACCACAACGACAATACAGATTTACCCAGGAAGCAGAGGGAGAAATCGCGACAGTAATAGAGAGCTTATTAGAACAGGGCGTACTCTGATCAGTAGCCTCAACTAATAATGCACCGATTTGGCCAGTGAGGAAGCCCGACGGATCATGGCGTCTGACCATTGATTATCGGGAACTCAATAAAGTCACCCCCGCAGTAGCCCCCATGGTAGCAACAAGTCCCGAGACCATGCCCAAACAGGGACTCAACTCCAAGTACTTTACGGTTTTGGACATTAGCAACGGCTTCTGGTCCATCCCATTGGCGAAGGCGTGCCAGTACAAATTCGCATTCACTTTTAAAGGTCAACAGTACACGTGGGCATGCCTTCCACAAGGATTGCACAATTCCCCCTCCATTTTCCACCGACAGCTGGCAAATGGATTGTCTAAATTCTCTCGCCCCGAATGTCTGATCCAATATGTGGACGACGTTTTACTGCAGACAGACACCAACGCAGAGCACATCACGCTTCTGTCTGAACTCCTACAACTTCTACAAACAATTGGATGTTAAGTGAACCCCAGAAAGGCCCAAATATTGGAGAGTAAAGTGATGTATTTGGGTACGATTATCACGTACGGCAAACGCGAGATCGAGCACAAAAGAATTGACTCGATCATCAAATTGTCCCTTCCCCAAAATGTTTCAGCCCTCCGGTCATTTTTAGGACTGGTTGGCTACTGTCGGAACCACATTGACAGTTTTGCGACAAAGGCAGCCTCCCTTTCAGACCTCCTTAAGAAAGGAGCCCCTTGGGAATGGCTTCCGCAGCATTCGGATGCTGTGGACAATTCAAAAAGAGCCCTAGCGCAGCCCCTGCACTCCAAGTTCCAGACCCGCTTTCCCCCTATGCAATTGAGGTAGCAAGCACAGATCTGACCCTCTTGGTCGTTCTCCTTCAGGAACGGCACGAGCAGCTACGACCAGTGGCTTCTGTCTCCAGACTTTTAGACCCAGTGAGCAAGGATTTTCAGCCTGCGAGAGGCACCAACTCGCAGTATTCTGGGCAGTACAGTACTTTTCGTACATTACCGGACTCAACCCCATAACGATTCTGACCGAACACACCCCCACACAGCTTCTATTAGATGGACGACTGAAGGACGGTTTAGTTAGTCAAATCAGAGCAGCTAGATGGACCCATCTTTTACAGGGACGGGACATCACTGTGAAGCGGACAAAGGCACACACCTTTTTAGCAGATAACCTCCAATACCCAGGAAAACCCCATGAATGTGAGATCATATACCCACTCCACAATACAGGACCCTGAGAAGGACAGGAATCAAATGATTTGCTTATTCCATGACAGTCATGGACACCAAGGGATAGACCCCACCACAGCCTACCTGAGACAGCTCTGTTGGTGGCCAAATTTAAAAGAAGATGTAACGCATTACATTGTAAATTGTCTAATTTGTGCACAGAATAACCCGGAGAGGTATTCAAGGAAGGCACAACTCAGCCACACTCGCTCCGTTAATGGCCCCTGGACTAACCTCCAGATCGATTTTATAGGACCATTGCCCCCTTGCAGGAATGGCTATGAATACGTTTTAGTAGTAATCGATACATTCACAAAATGGGTAGAGGCATTCCCGTCTCGAACTAATACTGCTAAAATGACAGCAAAGATCCTGACACACCACAAACTTACTAGATGGGGACTCCACAGAAGTATTGAGTCGGACCAAGGATCTCATTTCACAGGACGGGTCATGAAGAACGTCCTAACCATATTCAGCATTTCACAAAAATTCCACATCGCGTACCACCCTCAGTCGAGTGGTATCGTGGAGCGCATGAATCGGACTCTAAAATCAACCCTCAGAAAGATGGTCCAGCAAAATAACATGACTTGGGATTCGGTACTCCCATTCGCGCTTATGTTTTTAAGAAACACTGTTTCAGCTTCAACAGGTTTCAACCTACACACGCTCATGACCGGATGCCCCATGAAAGGTTCTGAATTCCTTTTAGGACTTGACTTGACCAGCCCCAAAGTGACAGCCCTCACACACGAGACAGCGGTCAAACAATTATTAGAAAACGTAAGATCGGCTCAGTTAGCAGCCGCCGTTAAATTGGGAATGAAAAAGAAACAGAGCAAGGCTTGTTTTGACCGGACAGTACATGCGACTGAGTTTCAGGTCGGACAGCAGGTGATGCTGTCTGTCTACAATCCCAGCACATTTCTGTCCCCAAAGTATTCAGGTCCGTATTCCATTGCGGACAAAGTCAGCCCCTCGGTCTACAAAATCAAATACCCCAACGGAAAGACTGCGTGGTTCCATATCAACCAGTTAAAGGCATATGAAATGAAAAAAATGAAAATCGCTTATTGTCACGAGTAGGCTTCAATGAAGTTACTGTGAAAGGCCCCTAGTCGCCACATTCCGGCGCCTGTTCGGGGAGGCTGGTACGGGAATCGAACCGTGCTGCTGGCCTGCTTGGTCTGCTTTAAAAGCCAGCGATTTTGCTCAGTGAGCTAAACCAGACCCTAATGGAACACAGTCCAACCACACACATCACATCATGCTTGACGCAGCACACCACACCCCGCCCACAAGAGACACATTTCAGCCCTCCCCCTCACAGACCAGCACCTCCACGGACTCGACCTCGACTCCGCCCATTACCTTTAGACTCCGCCCCGACACGCCCACAAGCTGCCACAGCAGAGACAGCGACAGTGACTCTAACGACAGCCACGTTACTGCCCCAATACAACAGACCCTACACACAGCGACTACGAACCCGACTCGAGTGATCCCTTTGAGATCACATACATAAAGGCCCCAGACCCAGAACCCCCGCCCCACAGTGATGACCCCGCTTTTGCTCACTCAAATTTTGACACAACTCATTGGCACCGCGATAATTCATTCAGGCTCGTCCGGAACGACGAGATGGACCCCCGTTCACACAACGCAACCATAGCACGCCTGATCCATACAAGGGTATGGGATCCGGGAGAAGAGGATGACTTTAAGTCTGACTCCTGACACGGCAACCCCTTTGCGACCCTGTTCGCAGAAGATGATGATTGAGGTATCCAGATGATGTAAAAAGAGGAACCGCTTGAGAGATAAACGGTGTCCTTTTGTGATGGAACCTAAAGTATGTTTGTTTCATGTTTGTTTGTTTGTTTGCGTTTGTTTGTTTTTCTCATGAACAGCAGCTCTGCAGCCAGACACCAAGTTTGTCCGCAGAAACCGAGGAGATTTTGCCAGACGCCTTATCAGCTGAAATGTCTGAAGTCCAGCCGACAGGCATATCGGCTGAAACCTCTGAGAGCTTGCTAGCTCCAGTTTCATAACTGCTCTTCTGTTTGAAGGATAGAAGAGGCAACCCCCATGATGACTACATTCTTGCCCGTTTGTTTCAGGTCGCCCAGGCAGTGGAGTAACGGTACTGAGGACCCGCCCTGTCTGAGGACCCCCCCTCTGGTCAGCTAAGCTCGGGTACAGCACAGCGCGCCCGACCTGGGGATTCCATCCAAATCTTACCCGTCACAGCCCATACGCAACTCATTTCGAAAGTCTTGGTTCTAAAAGTTTGGTTTTGTTTCGATAAAATATTAAAGCATGCCGCTGTTCAGAGAGACTTGGGTGTGCTAGTGCATGAGTCACAGAAGGTTGGTTTACAAGTGCAACAGGTGATTAAGAAGGCAAATGGAATTTTGTCCTTCATTGCTAGAGGGATGGAGTTTAAGACTAGGGAGGTTATGTTGCAATTGTATAAGGTGTTAGTGCGGCCACACCTGGAGTATTGTGTTCAGTTTTGGTCTCCTTACTTGAGAAAGGACGTACTGGCGCTGGAGGGTGTGCAGAGGAGATTAACTAGGTTAATCCCAGAGCTGAAGGGGTTGGATTATGAGGAGAGGTTGAGTAGACTGGGATTGTACTCGTTGGAATTTAGAAGGATGAGGGGAGATCTTATAGAAACATTTAAAATTATGAAGGGAATAGATAGGATAGATGCGGGCAGGTTGTTTCCACTGGCGGATGACAGCAGAACTAGGGGGCATAGCCTCAAAATAAGGGGAAGTAGATTTAGAACTGAGTTTAGGAGGAACTTCTTCACCCAAAGGGTTGTGAATCTATGGAATTCCTTGCCCAGTGAAGCAGTTGAGGCTCCTTCATTACATGTTTTTAAGGTAAAGATAGATAGTTTTTTGAAGAATAAAGGGATTAAGGGTTATGGTGTTCGGGCCGGAAAATGGAGCTGAGTCCACAAAAGATCAGCCATGATCTCATTGAATGGCGGAGCAGGCTCGAGGGGCCAGATGGCCTACTCCTGCTCCTAGTTCTTATGTTCTTATGTTCTTATGTTTGTTTTATTTTAGGTAGCCTCTTGGTTGCCAATTCCCCATGCTATTTACATCCAGGAACATTGGGATGGTAAATTGCACAGCCTGCGAGACAGCTCGCAGTGGCACAGTATTTAAGTGTATGTCTGGTCCTAAATTCGTTTTGAAAAAAAAAATGAGGGAGTCACAGAGAGTGACCATTCATAAGGGTATTTGGCAGTACAGGACAGACAGACTGTAAGATCCGAGATGTTAAACAAGATAGTAACAGAAACTACCCTTGATCCCACAGAATCCCAGAAGATCCAGAGAAGACACCGGAAGAGAAGAAAAAGATGAAGAAGATGTTTTTCATTTTTGTATCATGGATTATGGAATCCGTGTGGTTGCGGCGCGGACGTGAACCCCCTTACCCCCACTCCACCGGCCGTTAATGTTTCACTTCCTCAGACCACTCAAAGCCCAGTAACAAGCAGCAGTAACCCGACCTGGTGTACCAAATTGATGGCTTGGTACTCCTTGTCGTACGTAGTGGAATCACTTTTAGCATTAGCAATAATCTGCATCGTAGTGCAGACCCTTCGAATGAGGAAATGGCGAAGGAGAGCCTACCGCTCTCATACCTCGATGGTATATAGGATGAGATCCCCTATCTTTGGACTCCACCAGTCCCCCGAACGCCTCGAAATGCAATAAAGAATTTTCCGTGTAAAATGTGAAAGAGAGAGATTAACTGTGTCCCTTCAGGAGAGAGAGATTAACTGTGTCTCTTCAGGAGAGAGAGATTAACTGTGTCCCTTCAGGAGAGAGAGATTAACTGTGTCTCTTCAGGAGAGAGAGATTAACTGTGTCCCTTCAGGAGAGAGAGATTAACTGTGTCTCTTCAGGAGAGAGAGATTAACTGTGTCTCTTCAGGAGAGAGAGATTAACTGTGTCTCTTCAGGAGAGAGAGATAAACTGTGTCCCTTCAGGAGACAGAGATTAACTGTGTCTCGTCAGGAGAAAGAGATTAACTGTGTCTCGTCAGGAGAGAGAGATTAACTGTGTCTCTTTAGGAGAGAGAGATTAACTGTGTCCCTTCAGGAGAGAGAGATTAACTGTGTCTCTTCAGGAGAGAGAGATTAACTGTGTCTCTTCAGGAGAAAGAGATTAACTGTGAATCGTTAGGAAAGAGAGAGAGATTAACTGTGTCTCTTCAAGAGAGAGAGATTAACTGTGTCCCTTCAGGAGAGAGAGATTAACTGTGTCCCTTCAGGAGAGAGAGATTAACTGTGTCTCGTCAGGAGAGAGAGAGATTAACTGTGTCTCTTCAGGAGAGAGAGATTAACTGTGTCCCTTCAGGAAAGAGAGAGATTAACTGTGTCCCTTCAGGAAAGAGAGAAAGATTAACTGTGTCTCTTTGTGAATGCGTCTCTAATTCACTTGTCTCTCAGTCCAGAAGAAACGGTCTCGAACACGTCCATACGTCAGAATAATCTTTATTGCGATCAGGGCAGCTCTCTAGGTATTCCGGAGAACCACCTCGGAGAGTGCCAAAGTATTGCTTAAAACATCCTTTTTTTATATGTTTTTTATAGGGCTGTCCCTTACATTCACTTGAGCTCGCCCCCATTACAAAGCATAAACTTGTTTTTGCCATAGTTTCGATACATAATTTTACAGACTTTGAGGTTATCTATTGGCACATGAGTATATAGTAGTCTCAGCATAAACAGCAGGTGTTTAGCCATAGTTGCAAGCGGCTCTCACATTTCATATTCCGTCATCCAGCCATCTTCCTTGTTTCTCAAGGCTATTCGGCTTACAGTCATGAGTCGGCTTACGAATTCAATAACAACTCCCCTATTAGTAATTTTCCAATAATGTGTCCCATTAATTCTGGCTTGTTCTAGCTATTAACCGTTGCTTCACATTCTCATCTTCAGGCGAGAGAGAGAGAGAATAACTGTGTCTCTTCAGGAGAGAGAGATTAACTGTGTCTCTTCAGGAGAGAGAGATTAACTGTGTCTCTTCAGGAGAGAGAGAGACTAACTGTTTCCCATCAGGAAAGTGAGAGATTAACTGTGTCTCTTCAGCAGAGAGAGAGATTAACTGTGACCCTTCAAGAGAGAGAGAGATTAACTGTGTCTCTTCAGGAGAGAGAGATTAACTGTGTCTCTTCAGGAGAGAGAGAGATTAGCTGTGTCTCTACAGGAGAGAGAGAGATTAACTGTGACCCTTCAAGAGAGAGAGAGATTAACTGTGTCTCTTCAGGAGAGAGAGAGATGAACTGTGTCCCTTCAGGAGAGAGAGATTAACTGTGTCTCTTCAGGGGAGAGAGATTAACTGTGTCTCTCCAGGAGAGAGAGAGATTAACTGTGACCCTTCAAGAGAGAGAGAGATTAACTGTGTCTCTTCAGGAGAGAGAGATTAACTGTGTCTCTTCAGGAGAGAGAGATTAACTGTGTCTCTTCAGGAGAGAGAGATTAACTGTGTCTCTTCAGGAGAGAGAGATTAACGGTGTCTCTTCCGTAGAGAGAGATTAACTGTGTCTCTTCAGGAGAGAGAGATTAACTGTGTCTCTTCAGGAGAGAGAGATTAACTGTGTCTCTTCAGGAGAGAGAGATTAACTGTGTCTCTTCAGGAGAGAGAGATTAACTGTGTCTCTTCAGGGGAGAGAGATTAACTGTGTCTCTCCAGGAGAGAGAGAGATTAACTGTGACCCTTCAAGAGAGAGAGAGATTAACTGTGTCTCTTCAGGGGAGAGAGATTAACTGTGTCTCTCCAGGAGAGAGAGAGATTAACTGTGACCCTTCAAGAGAGAGAGAGATTAACTGTGTCTCTTCAGGAGAGAGAGATTAACTGTGTCTCTCCAGGAGAGAGAGAGATTAACTGTGACCCTTCAAGAGAGAGAGAGATTAACTGTGTCCTTCAGGACAGAGAGAGATTAACTGTGTCTCTTCAGGAGAGAGAGAGATTAACTGTGTCTCTTCAGGAGAGAGAGATTAACTGTGTCTCTTCAGGAGAGAGAGATTAACTGTGACTCATCAGCAGAGAGAGATTAACCGTGTTCCTTCAGGAGAGAGAGATTAACTGTGTCCCTTCAAGAGAGAGAGATTAACTGTGTCACTTCAGGAGAGAGAGAGATTAACTGTGTCTCTTCTGGAGCGAGAGAGATTAACTGTGTCTCGTCAGGAGAGAGAGAGATTAACTGTGTCTCATCTGGAGAGAGAGATTAACTGTGTCTCTCCAGGAGAGAGAGAGATTAACTGTGACCCTTCAAGAGAGAGAGAGATTAACTGTGTCTCTTCAGGAGAGAGAGATTAACTGTGTCTCTTCAAGAGAGAGAGATTAACTGTGTCCTTCAGGAGAGAGAGAGATTAACTGTGTCTCTTCAGGAGAGAGAGAGATTAACTGTGTCTCATCTGGAGAGAGAGATTAACTGTGTCTCTCCAGGAGAGAGAGAGATTAACTGTGACCCTTCAAGAGAGAGAGAGATTAACTGTGTCTCTTCAGGAGAGAGAGATTAACTGTGTCTCTTCAAGAGAGAGAGATTAACTGTGTCCTTCAGGACAGAGAGAGATTAACTATGTCCCTTCAGGAGAGAGAGATTAACGGTGTCTCTTCCGTAGAGAGAGATTAACTGTGTCTCTTCAGGAGAGAGAGATTAACTGTGACTCATCAGCAGAGAGAGATTAACCGTGTTCCTTCAGGAGAGACAGGTTAACTGTGTCCCTTCAGGAGAGAGAGTTTAACTGTGTCCCATCAGAAGAGAGAGAGATTAACTGTGTCTCTTCAGGAGAGAGAGATTAACTGTGTCCCATAAGGAGAGAGAGATTA